>NC_048219.1:87987515-88055359 GCF_002007445.2 Ailuropoda melanoleuca
AAAAAAAAAAAAAAAAAAGAAATATTGGGAAGTTGGAGTTGAGGCTGAGTGTTAATAGGGTGATTGCATGACAAACTTAGTATCCTCATCATTACCTGTTTTTAATGATCCAGTGCTTGTTTCCTTTCTGGATGCCATATCCCACTGCCAACACCGCGTGGTTCAGATTATCGCTATTACAGTTTTCATCGTAGTACACACCTGGGAAACAAACTATCAAGGTGAAGCTTTCTGCATTCCAAGGGCCACCTGTAGAATCCTGCCCTGTCAGGAGGATTGGTGACAGAGAGATGTGCTGCACTGTAGTTGCTGTTCTGTTTCCCTTGGTCAGACTCAGTCTAAACATGGAAACTAAGTACTGCAAATGCCCAGTGGCTTTCGAGAAGCTGCCAAGCCCACATCATAAGAGACGGTTGACTGTGCTCTCTAGGAACAGCTCCTTACCTTTGCTGTAAAACTGGAAGGAGGTCAAGCTTGCATCAATGGCCACAGAGATGGGTCCCACTCGGGCCACTGCCCTCTTCAGGGCCTTCTCATTCCCCTCAGGAATCTCTCTGTACCCTCTGCACTTAGCTGCCTTGCCTGTTGGGTTGTACATACAACTTTCATCCTGGAAAAAAGGAGGTTAAAACAGGAGTAGGACAAAGCAGCAGGCCAGGAACTGGTGGGTGAGAAACTCCACCAATGCTCTGAGAGATGTCGGTGAACTGACAGGGGCAGCAGGCCTACAGTCTTTAGAGAGGGTCTGTTCTCTCCTCACTATTTTAGATAACTATTAAAAAAGAACGTGAAAAATGGATACCTTGCACATACACAAAAATCAGCTCTGGGTGGTTTTAAAACATAAATGTGAAAGGATATACTGTAAAACTTAAGAGAGGGAGTATTTTTATTCCCTCAGGGTAGAGAGAGATTTCTGGAACAAGGTGTTTTGAAAGCACAGATCATCTTCTGGCCATGTAGTATGTGCAAGCCTCGGAGGGCAGGGAGTCACCAGCTGCTCTGTGGGGAGGAGGCCAAGGCCCGGAGAGAGGGAAGACCTGGGCCCTATACACATATACCAGGGGAACTAGTGTGAGGCAAAGAGTTTTGGCTTGTGTTCTTGAAAGCACATATGACATTAAAACAAATTAATAAAGAACTTAGCAATTTAGCCTGTGGATTTCCAACATTATGTTTCGGAGGTCCAGTTAACAATAATATGTTTCACTAGCAAGCCACAGTTACGAGGTCTTATGGCAAACCATGTCAAGGTAGTGTATTCTCTTTTGCAATTCATTTTCCTACAGGCTACCCTTTCAAAAACCTAAAACTGACTCTGTAAGAACACATTATCTATTAACAATAATGGCAGCATTTGACATGATATTCTAAGATTACAGTAGTCTCCTGTCTTAATTTCTCAGGATTCCTTTGTTTTCTGCCGTATGATCCAAACCTTGATGCCTCCTAGTGACAAAAATTGTTCAAATCTATAAGTAAATAGAAATATCTCAGGAATGGATTTGGAAGAATGTCATGTGATGATACTTTAAAGTCAGAATTAGCTGCATTATGGCTGGAACGAACATAAATTACTGTATTACCTGACTGCTTTTATTTTATTTTTCTTTACCTCCCTCCATTCATTTATGTGTTCATATGAGAAGTTCTTTTAGTTTTAGATAATAACTGCTTTTAACAACTGTAAAGTAGATACAAGCTCAAGATTCAGAATATTAAAAAATAGAATATGGATGCGCCGGGCGGGCTCAATCGGTAGAACATGTGACTCTTGATCTTGGGGCTGCGAGTTCGAGCCCCACACTGGGTGTGGAAATTACTTAAAAATAAAATCTTAAAAAATAATTAAAAAAATAAAAATGGAATGCATGTCTTATATGGCTCATTCTTCATTTTAATTGATTATGAGACCAAAGTCATTCCACATTGCTCTCAAATGCTGAAGAGATCATTTGAGGGGGCAGGAGAACAGAAATTAGAAGTCAGATGCTCTTTTTCTTCCAAATTAAGGTTTCAGATATTATGTAAATTTCATTTAAATTATTCAAACTCTGAGCTATTAAACTGTCTCTCAACAAACTGATTAATACCACGTAATCGATATAAGCTGTCAATCGATGAGCAATCAACTATTAGCTCTATGGTATTTAATTTCTTTTTCTTTAACATAGTTACACAATCCTTTAAATTGGCTGCCTGGATTAACTGATATGGAAAAAATTGTAAACACAGACCTGGTTTTGGGTGGGGTTTCTTTTATATATACTATTGGGATTTAATTTTTTTAAAGATTTATTTATTTGAGAGAGAGAGAGCACGTGAGTGGGAGGGGCAGAGGGAGAGGGAGAGAAAATCTCAAGCAGACTGCACACTAAGCGTGGGGACCGATACAGGGCTCAAGGTTATAACCCTGAGATCATGACTGAGCCGAAACCAAGAGTTGGCCACTCAGCCGACTGAGTCACCTGGTTGCCCCAGGATTTAAATTTTTGATATCAAGTGACAACAAAAAGTTGTTGAAAGAATATTTAACAATTTAAAAGAGAATATTTTGGGGCACCTGGGTGGCTCAGCTGATTAAGTGTCTGTCTGTGCTTCAGGTCATGATCTCAAGGTCCTGGGATCGAGCCCCACGTCAGGCTCTCTGCTCAGCGAGGAGTCTGCTTCTCCCTCCGCTTCTGTGCTCGTGTGTGCACTCTCTCACTCTCAAATTTATAAGTCTTTAAATAAATAAATAAATAAGAATATTTTGCCATATTATCTCACTGATTAGCCTGATGTATTCAGAATTTAAAAGTTAATCTGTTATTCTGTTAGGGCAGCTTTAGTATGGTGCCCTAAAGTTAGCACCTTATAGTAAATAGTAGCTCCAGAAATCAAACATGGGACTTAGGACCCAGGAGTTCTGAAAATTGTATACAGATTAAAGAAATTTTTTTTAGGTACGACCTCTAATTTTCTGCCTTGCATACCTGACAGCTAAAAAACCACAACATGGAATAATAACGGCATGAAACTTACAAATTAATGTCTGTTTTGGTGTGGCCAATGTCCATGAAAATGTGTTGAAGTGACTTTCCTATATAGGTTGTTGAGTATCCAGTGAAATGGATTTGTTCAGTCATTTACATTAATGAGCATTTATTGCAACAGACGCCATCTGAGATGACTAAACATGAATGAATAACACTCGCTGCTACTGGATTTTTTAAAGGCACAAATTACAAAGGAAAATAATTTTACTAGTCTGAAATTAAGAACTTCTCTGAGTTGAAAGATATAAAAAGACAAGTGTTCACCTACAACACACACAGTATTAGTACCCAGATATCTTTTTAAAATTCCTAAAAATCAGTGAGAAAGAGAAAAACAACTAATTAAAAATGTGCAAAAGATATAAATAGTGAATTCACTGAAGAAGAAATGCAGATGGCCAGATAAACATACTAATAAAGATGGGAATCAATGGGAATTTTTATACACTTCAGGTGGGAATATAAATGTTTCCAAACACTTTGGTAAACAATTTGTCATTATCTAGTGGGTTGAAGATGCATGTACCCTGAGACTCAGACAATTCTGTTCCCAGGTATTATATCCTACTAAAGAAAACTGCACATTTGCACAGAAGACATGCTGGAAGTGTGTGTAGCAGATGAACAGACACAGTAGATAAATCCTGGTGCTGCTACATGACTAGTGGTATGAATTTGAGCATGCTATTTTCTCTCCTTCAGTGTCAATTTCCTCACCTATAAAGAGAGGATAAGTTTACCTTACCTGTCTGTTATGAAGATTAAATGAGAAAATGAACTAAGCACATGGCTTAGTACATAGTAACCATCAATCTTTTTTATTTTTTAAAGATTTTATCTGTTTACTTGAGAGGGGGGGAGAGAGAGAGAGAGAGAGAGAGAGAGAGAGACGAGAGCGGGGGGAGGGGCAGAGGGACAAGCAGACTCCCTTGCTGAGTGTAGAGCCTAACGCAGGGCTTAACCCCAGGACCCCAAGATCATGATCTGAGCTGAAGTCAGATGCTTAACCGACTGAGCCACCCAGATGTCCTGTAGCCATCATTCTTATTACTCAAACCTGCTATCTCTGTTTCAAAAGCTCCTGTTACAAAAGCCCTATGCAACCCTGTTATCTATCAACCCCATGTATATAAAAGCCCTTAGATATTCCTTTTAGATAAGAAAGGTCTCCTTCCATTACTAAAGGAGGAAGTAAATTAATCTCTAAAGTTAAAACAAGTATAAAGCAACTTATTTTTTCTCTCATTTTGTACATGTCAGCATGTTAACTTACATAATTTGCATAAACATTCTCATGGGTTCATGTTGAGATCATGCAAAATAAAGGCATACAATTCAGTAAACTAGTGTGGTACGTTTGGGATCTGTGATGGGAGCGAAGGAGCCGAGCAGGAGGTTGCAGAGGCATACTCAGATGTCTGTGGGGTCACCTGTGCTCTGTTTTCTCCAGGGCAAAGAGATGGATAGGGTTATGGTGGCCTGAGCTCCCCTAATCTCCTGGGCTGTGGCAATCTTCTTGGCCTTCTATGGGAAATTATCCTATCAACAAGGCAGTACAGGGGAACAGAAAACAAGATTTCTGGAATTGTTTCCAGGACAAAATACCAGGAAAGGAAGAGCCATTACTGAGCTGTGTAACTGCATGGTGCGGTCTTACCTGTCCCACATATGGGTAGGCATCTTCAGAGTCAATGCCCCGGTTCTTCTGCACATACTGGAAGGCATTGGTCATGTATCCCCCTCCACAGCCATCATTCTCAGAAACACAATCCACCAGGTTCTGGGGACTCAGATTTAAGAGTTTGCCAGTTTTCTTCTTGAGTTGGCCCTCGAGGGCACCCACAGAGCTAAACGCCCAACAGGAACCACACTGACCCTGAAAGGCGTAACAGAGCAACTGTCAGTCACTGCTGTTCACCTGTTTCTTCCCTCTAAACTGCCTGATGCAATTCCAGCACACATGTCCCCTTTTCTGTGAAGTCTTCCTCTTTCCCTTTGTTTAATATTTGTTACATTGTTCTATTGTTATTGTTTGTATTGGTAACATTGTTACCATTGTTCCCATTAGCTGTAGTGGAGCAGAGTACTGGCTTTGCAACCTAGAAGATATGCGACCTTGAGGAAGTTACCAAACCTCTCTGTGCTTTATCTGTAAAATCTGGATAATAATGTACTCAATTATGGGTTATGGAGATTTAAAAAGTTAATTCATGTAAAGGATTTAGAAGTTTCTGACACACAACAATCTCTCAAAAAGTGTTTGTTGTTAGTGTTTGTTCAGTTAGATTATACATTTTTCTTTCTTCCCCGTTCTATTTTTTAGGACTGAGGATTTCTTGAGGACACGGGTTATGTCTTAGTCATCTTGACTCTCTACTGCCTAGCACTCCTGGTAGATTCTGAAAAAGATGTATTTATTGAATGAATGTTAAATTAGTTGTTGATCTGGTTGATATAATCAGCATTGCTAAGGTTGAGGGAAAAGTGGCATTCTCCGGCTGCTGAGAGTGCTAAGATCGTAAAAAATTTTTTTGGAAATGATACTCTGTGACCTAGCAGTTCCAATTTTAGGGTTCATTTTGCATAAATATTTGCACATATACATGAAAACATATTCACAGGGTGCTTACAGCAATACTACTTGTAAAAAAACAACATAAATGTATAAAAATAGGTGATGACTTAAATAACAGAATAAGCTGTATTCTCTTAGCATTGGGAGAGATCCCTTAATTCCTTGCCCTCTCTTCCTAGTTCCCTCCTACTTTAAGAACAAAGAAGCAGAAAGAGGTCATGCCAGGAGAAAGGAGGGTACCTGGTTCTTGACAGGAGTAACATATCCTTTCTTCCGATAATCAATGGAGTCTGGGGCTCTGCTTTCCCAGTCTGGGATATAGAGGGTATCATTATTACGGGAATGAGAGGGGGGTACTTTGAGTCCAGTCATCTTCTGAACCACCTCTTCACTGGTCTGGGACAAAGAACAAAAAGGCAAGGCATTAGCAGGGAACTAAGGCAAACAGGGCAGGTAGGCCCAGGAACTGAGGTTCAACTCACCATGTCCCCCAAGTGGTTCATGGCCAGTTCATATGTATGGACGCCAAGAGAGGCCTCAAGATTATGGATGGAAATATGCTTCAAGTTTTTTTCCCAAATTAAACGCCGAGAGATTTCATCCACCTAAACAGAGCATAGTCAGTACCGGCACAGACTGTGTCCTGTGTATAAAGTTACATAAGGAATACTGTGGAGGCTTTTAGGAGAAAAGATGGAACTTAACAATCATACAGTTTACAGTCTAGTTGGGGAACTCCCCATGGGATTAAGAGGATACAAAAAGAAATATGCAAACAAATACAAAAAAATAGAATGCAAAGCTCTGGAGAGATGTATAGAAAGTTGCTTATGGATGAATAACATTCATCTGAGAATTCTTCCCCAAAGAGAAATGTGACAGTTATAAAGAAAAGGCCAGAACTTGAGGGAAAGTGAGTCAAGGAGAAGGAATGAAACTGTATGTTGAGTTAGAGAACAGGGGCAGGTTTGCTTGGTTGGAGTGGTTAAGGTATCCAGATTGAAGAAGGGAATCTGGATGCTAAGACTGGAAGTCTCAAGTTCCACCTCCCCGACCATGCTACCCTCCAGGTCCCCAGGCACCTTGCTGTTATACTGCTTCCCGTAGGTCTTCTTCCATAGCTCCCATTGAGTGTCCAGTATCTCCTCAGGATATAGAGCAAAGCTTGCCATGGGCAGCAGCAGTAGAACCTCGAGCCCCCACATCCTGGGGAAGGGGATAATTAGGGGAGATTCTTCTGTGTGCCAAGGGGTTCATAGACTGGCTTGGGATGAGGAAATAGCTGGAGCTATATTCCCAGACAGGTGGTTCTTAGCCCTTGGCAGTCATGGATTCCTTTGAGAAGCTAATAAAATTTTGTAACCTATTATATTCCCACTCACCCGAAAAACGCATGCACACACAAATCTGGGGAATTCATGAACCCAAAGATAAGAACGCCTTCCTTGGGATCATGATGCAAAGGAAAACAAGGATTTATAAGGAAGGAATCCAAAGAATTGAGGGTGATCTGCATATGATAAAACAATGATAGGAAGGGTCTGGGTTTGGTTGGGTGTTGATACATCTGGTTCCAAGTTTTTTGACCTAGGAAGATTACACACACACACACACACACACACACACACACACACACACACACTTGCCGAGAAAGCCAGAAATGGGGTAGAAAATGGACAATCAGAATGGACCCAGCACCTGTTTCCTCCAATGTCCCCTGCAGACCTGAAGGAGATGGACAAAGCTGGAGGTTGGATGGGGGTTGAAGAATACACAAAGGAGAAATTTCCAGCTAAGTTTTGCTTCCTGACCATTTCTTCAAGGCATTATTTACTCCCTTGCCCCAAGTTTGGGATACTTTCCCAGATCTTGCCATGAGACGACCAGGAACAGCTGACAGTATTTCCTATTCTCTAGATGTTTACTGTCTCCTTAGTCTCACACATTTCTTCCTCCTTTCTCTTCCTGCTCCCTCCGCAGGCAGGAAACTGCCCCTAATCTCAACCAGATGCTGTGGGCAGGAAAGTTTTTCTTTCTTTTCCTGACAACAAAAAACCTCTGTGATTTCGTCACAGGACAAAAGCTTCAGAACCAAAGTTTGTTAGAATGTAAGACAAAAAGCAGTGTTCTATGATCATTAAATTCACAGCTTTTCAGTTTACTCTAGCTTCACTCATTTCTTACAGCGGCTTAATTCCGTGTTCTCCGTTTTAAGAACAATTTACAGTCTGAAACAACTTATACAGCTTGTATCATTTTTGAATTTACAGTCCCAATTTTGTGTAATCTTTGCAGACTGGCAAAACATTCAACAAGACATTTAATATCTGGAATGTTAAAGGCTTTGAGACAGAGTGGAAAAGCACCTCTGGGCACCAGTCCTCCTCCCCGCTAGTAAGTTAACCCTTTTGGTACCTTTGGGCAAAACAGAAGACCCTACAAGGAGAGGCCACTCTTTAAGGGATGGGCAAAGGATTCCCTATATCTTTAGCTTTCACTAACAACTATGTATACATACATGTAAATCATAGTAGGAATCCTAAAGATTTCCAGGCAAATTTTATTTGGCCAGGAAATGACCTAAGATGGGCATATTGCTGTTTTCACCTACACAACCTACAAATCTCAACCTTATCCCCAAGTCACTACATCCATAATACTCCCAAAATGGAGAAAGCAAGAAATGAGAAGCTAAACGATCTAGCAAGTAGAAAATGTTACCTGCTGATAGGGATCTGTGCTCTAGGCTCCGTTCGCTGGGGAGTGTGGGTGGATATGTGGGCGGATGACTAGGGGTGCTGGATTTATTCCATCAGGATTGCGGAAGTCAGTTTCAGCTGTGGGCTGGAAAATTTGAATAGGGGAGGGAGGTGGGGAAAGAAATGCTGAGAGAAGCCGGGCTGGGGAGGGAAGGAGGCAGCGGATTTGCAGTGTTTCTGTGTGCGACTGGAGTGTGTGTGCCAGGGTGGAGTTGCTAGGTATTTAGTTTCACATGACTGTCTTTGAGGACAAAAACAAACAAAAAACCCACTCCGATACACATTACACAAGTTGGGGCTTACCTTCGCTTTGATGGTTAATAGGACACAGTCCTGGTCTCCCCCATCCTTCTTTATTATGTAGCATTTATTATATTGGGGATTACATTTTCTCCTGTCCTTTTCCTGTTATCACCCATCTCTCCAACTTCGAAACCTTAATTTTCAAATTTGTGTCTGACTCTCACAGCAAGGACGAGGGAATAAATTACAGAAGACTAGAAAAGAGTATGTAGGAAGCCAAAGGCTCCAAAATCACTTGAGTTTAACAAGCTTCTTGGCTAAAAGTTGTCAGTAGCTCTCCCAGACTAATAAGGTTTTGCTGAGGTAGGATATGCCCAGAAAGTCAAGATGAAACTGGTTCTAAAAGTAATAAAAAAACCCAGCACTCCTAGTTATTAATGACTTTACTTGAATCAATGCCATAAGCACTGACAAACTTGCATGTGACTTCTTTGTTGCTAAAATTCTCAGATGGTGGGACGCCTGATGAACATTATCTGTTTCAATTATTAAAATCCCTGATCCAAGACCAGTCATGTGAGCTTCTCCAAATGATTCCCCCAACATCCAGGCATGTGACAGATCATAAGAGTCTAGTTCAGTCCCTAAACCACATCCCCAAACTCCCACTTTCTTCCATAAATAGAGATGGGGGAAGAGGAAAAGATGGTCCTTGGAACAGAAAAGATAACACATAGGACAGATTCAGTTTCTAGCTGGAGAGCACACCTCGACGCTCACGAACGCAGAGTGTTCTGTAAGTTTTAAGATTTGCTAATGAACCATATGGTCCTAGAGGGGAACCAAGTCCAGACCTGAAGTGTTTAAATTTCCCCATCCCTAATTCCTTTTAATCCAGGTGAGCAGGACATACTGGGGAAAGGAATCCGATGTGCCATACTGGTCTCAAGTCCCATCTCTGTCTGCTCTGCAGGACTCGGGCAATTCCCCAACCCCCATCTCATGGTCAGATGTCCCTGACGATTTTACTCGGAATGAGTCAGGATCAGGAGGGCGATCAAGGAGTGCTGAGTGATCAGAGCCCTATGATTTCTGAATCCTGAAATTACAGACACACTGTGCTTTGTGTTTGCATATTTGGAGTTCCAACTATGGACTCGACTAGTTGTATTTGTTGTTTATGAGCTGGAAAGGAATAATAAAGCCGCAATCAAGATCACACAACACAAGAAAGTTTACAAAAGGAAAAAATATTTTGTTTTTAAAATCTTTGCTACATGTCATTATTTTTGCCACTGTAAAGCTCAGCACAGATGCCAGCAGTACAGAAATGGCCAACAAGAAAAAAAACAAAACAATCAAAAATAAAACCCTGAAGGAAAAGCAGAAACAAAACCCCCAGAGCATCTTCTCCCTCCCCTCTCCTTCCCCAAAAGCCCTATAATAACTGTACAATATTATAGTCCTGATCACATTTAAAAACAGTCAATTATTAAAAAACAAGGATTCCATTGGAAACTCAACTTTTTGGTTTCTTAAATCGTGATATAAATATATATATGTATACGGTATGTGTGCACATAGAATAAAAAAATAAACTGTCTCCTTTTCAACTCTACTACCTGGCACCAGACTGGAGACAAAAGGGAGAGAAACCCAGTAATGATGCTCTCTCTGCCTCTCTAAGGCCATCTGTGCTCCTCAGTCTCCTATGGCTATGTTTAATATGTCTTCCCCTTATTTAATTCAGTCTTGCACTTAAGATACTGGCCTGAGCCAATTAAAAAAAAAAAAAAGTCTGATACACATGACTGTTACCTGAGGAAGGTAAAGAGTGAGAGTAGTAACCGGTATCTGCATTTTATATGGCTATAGTTCACTCAGTGACCCTGTCAGAATGGGAGCCCAGGCCCCATCTACCACATGGATTTATACTCTTGCATCATAAAGCAAAATCCAATCTTAAGACTGGAGGGGGCAAAAAGGAAGAACTATAGGTCCAGAAAAGACCTAAGTATCAGTTTCTAGCCAGACTGAATTGAGAATGGGATGAAAGAGGCTACTTTGCAAGAAGGCTTGGTATTTGAACTCCAGCAGTGAAGATTTCATTGGGACTGCTAATCCAAGAAGTTGAGTTTCCATGCAGAAATAACCTCTACAGAACACACATCGTATGTGATTCTGACAGAAAAATGCAGCAAGTATGGCCAAGTATGGGGTTTTTGAAAGGGGTTTATCTTCCCACCCTAAACACCTGTAATGTTTGCAGATCTTCCATATAAGGTGAGAGCACCAACAGTGGGAATGACCCAGCTTTATCACTAAATATGTTCGATGAGAGACCAACCATATCAACAGAAGACTTTATATATTTGCTTACAGTTGCATACTGGCTGGGCATAGATGTAAGTGCAGCAAAGACATTTATTTAAATACTCTTTGGCTGCAATACTAAGTGGAAAATACCTAGAAGATTTAACTCCTTAGGACTCTTTGAAGAATACACAGAAAAACAAAGATAAAATCTGGGACAAATTTTGCATAACTCCCTAATAGGGAGAAACAAACAAACACAGAAACACACGTGTGCACATGTATGCGCGCGCACACACACACACACACACTCTCTTTCTCCCTCTCCCTCACTTCCTCACTCACCAGGCAGCAGAAAGAGCCTACGCTCACTTCCTGAAGCCCTATATATACCTACCATGTTTCATGGTCCTCAAATATGAGGACATTTCTCCTCTTCCCCACCTTATTCAGAATTTCTTTCCAAAAACAAGCCACAGTATCCAAGGCAAACAGTGGACATCAGATTCTCTAACCTGCCTCTTGACCCTAGCACAAATAATTTCTGCACAAATCTCTGGTCAGGAGACATAAGGAAAGGCATTCTTAACTTCACCCAGCCTTAGTTTTTCAAAGGATCCCCAAAGCCTTCAGGATTTGCCCTATTTCTTCTATAAATGTTATCTCGGAGGCAGAAGGGCAAGGAAAGGCCAGAAGGGGAAAGGGGTACACAATAGGGGTGAGGGAAGGGAAGGGAGAGGGACTTTTATTCTCTTTACAGAAAGATTTGCTTTTTAAAAACAAACAGTGATTTTTCTCCCCCACCCCTTATCCTCACCCCAATAGTTCTATTCTGAAAAGGAGGGAAACATAGTTAGGTCAGGAAATTCTTCATTGTTGTAGCTGTTGCTCTGGTCTCCAAGCATGGACAGCATCTCCTGATAAGAGAAACAGAGCAAGTCTGATCATACACCTTAATCCCTTACGTTTATTGAGCTTCTTCCCAACACTCCCCTAAAGCATCACCCCTTGCCCCACAGAGTTTCTGCGGGGTTAGGCTCCCTGAGCCTTCCCTACTCCCAGGAATTCTTGGACTCCTTTAAATGACGATTTTGTTCCTAGTTCCTAGTCCCTTCTCTGGCTTCCTCCTACAGTTCCACATTTTTCCTCTTTTCTAGTCTTCCATATTTTCAAAAGGAGAAAAATCTGCTTGCCACATTTCATATAACCCCCTATGAACACATATGGAGTATCTCTCACTCTATGTGTTTTCTACCAAAACCTGTCTGCCTTCTTTCAACCTGTGTTTTAAATAAGCTCTTCTTTTGTCCTAAGATTACTCCATGTGCTCTTGCAGTCCCCTCAGGACTAAGGTAAATGGGCCTTTATAGCTATAATCAGTATGTTTATACCCAAGCTACTGTGCAGCGGGGATGTGGCTCTCCTTGCATGGGCTAAAATGACTTCCTTTAACATCTTCATATGGTGCCTCACATCATTAACGAAGGTCTGGTTAAAGGCTGTGCATCACACAGTAAGGTCCAGTTAATGACATCTATCCCTACACATTCCCACTCTGGCTTCTCCCACATTCTCCCAAACACCTCAGTCCACATGCATACTTCCTTCTCTGTCTCTGCTCCCTGGCCCTTTCTCCTCCAGTTTCTGATTTTCTGAAGTCTTTTCACCCTCTCACCTGGAAGACCTCAGGCTGGCCAGGTTGCTGTGCTGATGGCTGTTGAACATGTTGCTCATTAGAACTCGACCGATGATGAGGCTGCTGGCCCTGCCACTGTGGCCAGACACCTACACCCTCTGCTGTCCGTGTCTGGAATTGTCCTGTAGTCTGTCCAGTCTCAGGAGCTAGAAATACAGCAAGGACGAACCACCAACCTTAAGCCACTAACTCCACTGGCGAGGAGAAACTAGTACTTAAAACCTAGCCCCAAATTAATTTTTCTCTGGGTAGGCTTTCCAAACAGTCCTTTGATCATTTAGATTAAATTTGCTTATTATTTAATATATAATACCTTATGTACTTATTTTATATGTGCTAAAGTCCTCCTCATGTGGGTACATTTTAAGTTCCAAATGGACTGTCACTGTGCACCCAGGACATAAGCAAACTATTTTAACTACCAAATCCTTTCTCTTTAGAGGTGTCATTTTCCGGGGCACCTGGGTGGCACAGCGGTTAAGCATCTGCCTTCGGCTCAGGGCGTGATCCTGGCGTTATGGGATCGAGCCCCACATCAGGCTCCTCTGCTATGAGCCTGCTTCTTCCTCCCCCACTCCCCCTTCTTGTGTTCCCCTCTCTCGCTGGCTATCTCTATCTCTGTCAAATAAATAAATAAAATCTTTAAAAAAAAAAAAAAAGAGGTGTCATTTTCCTATTACCCTCCTTTCTCATCTGAAACTTACCAAAGCTGGATCCACGACTGGTGAGACTAGGGTAGGCAGCAGCACCAGGTGATGCAGTAGAAGCACCAGGAAGGGACATGGGGCTGAAGGAGGACGGAGTCTGAAAGTTGCCCACACCAAACTGGGAAGAACGAGTCTTGGCTGTAGCCTGAGTAGCCACCTGCTAAAGAAAGGGATAGAGAACAAATGGAACATTAACATTATTGCACATGTCATTCCTATGAGTCAAGCCTCTGTCAATCACTGGATTCTTCTGAGCCAAGCTCATCACTCATTTCTTACTCTGTACTTCCTCTAATTAATGTCAATCTTCTTTGACACTACTTTTAGGCAGGTATGACAAAGTGCAAAGGGCAAAGACTATGGAATTAATAAGCTATACACTGAGAGTTGTGAGAATTTTTTCCAGTTTTTATTTTCCTATACATTTCTTATGCAACTGAGATCACAGGGCATATAACAATTTTGGAGTGTGCTTTTTGATTTGGGCTTTTTTACTGAAAATATTACTGTGCAATATAAGCATATATTATATATGAAAGAATATGAGCTTTAAGCTTATCAAATATATATTTATAGCCTTATATAGGCTTTTAAACACATTTTTTAATAGACATCACTGTGTGTAAATTATAGTTAATTTTCTCCTTTATTCCTATACTTTCTAGTACAAAATGGAAACTCAGGATTAACTCCAAAACAAATCTGTAAATCAAACCTGTTTAACATGTTCTGTGTGAGAAATTCTGAATAAGAGTGAGTACGTGACAACCAGAGTCTGAGTTTTGGGGATTATCTAGGTTTTTAATTATCTAGCTACTCCCAGCAAAGAGAAAAACTGGAAGGTAGGGGATGGGGGTTGAGGAGAAAATATCTAAGATAGATGACAATAATTTCACATAAGGAAAAAAGCCCAACCAACCAAATAAAAACTAGTACACAGGGAACAGACAGAAGAGAAGCTTTACCTGGGCAGAGAAGCCTGGGCGGGTGCTAGGGGTCCAAGTTGGGGCTGCTCCCTGGGGCGGGTTGGAGTGGCGGGAAATCTGGGCCAGCATCTGCCCTGCAGAAGCTGATGGCTGGACGATGGTTACAGGAGGGGCCAGACCACTATTTCTAGGAGTGAACAAATAGTGCAGTAAAAGATTAAAAGGATGGGTTTACCACAAAATCTAGGAATCACAGGACAATCTAGTGCTATTACTAGGTCCCCCTGACTTCCCTAGGGTTAAGGAAAACTTGATAACAGAATTTGGAAAAGATGAGAAAAACTGACAGTCACACACCAATCAGGACACACAGAAATGGAACCTGTAACAAGCAACAGGACAGGTGCAAAGAAATAGGGAAGAAAAAAAGCAGCTTGCCTCATCTTAAGCCCTCCAAGTTTTCTACTGCTTTGTCTGAAATAACCAGAGAAAGCTAGGGAAGAATAAAACTTGGATTCAGCAACTGAATGCCTCAGTTGCCCAGTAAAGCAGCACATACATAAGGGGCTCACCTGAAATTCTCTGCCGGCCGGGGGGGAGGAGGGAATGTGTTGCCCTGTGAGAATAGCTGTTGGGCGGCAGGGACAGTGCTGGAGGAGATGCCTTTACTCTGATCTGTGGACCAAAAGGAATGGGGGGAGGGCCAGTCAAGGGGCTGTAGTACATTAGTTCAGCAAGTTCCTATTTACTCATGAGGTATTATGATTAAGTGGAAAGATGTTGGGCAGCAGCAGGCACATCAGTAAGTGATCTAAATGAGAATTTAGAAGTAGAATGAGAAAGAAACATACCTGCATTGATGTTGGAGTAGATTTCTGAAAATCTTGGGTCTCTATCCTGGGCAAACAGACCATCTGTCTTCTCGAGGGGCTTGCTGTGTTCTGGCCCTGCGGCTGTCACAGGCTGAAGAGAAACATGGGGGATGCGATGATAAAAATAACCACGAAAGATTTAACATGACAACTCAATAACCCCAACATTCACATAAAGATACACATGCACTCTAACTGGCATTGGGGGACATTTCTTAAGGAAATGATCACAGTCTTCTTCAAATTAGACGACACACTTACCTGGGAATGATTGTAGCCAGCCAGTCCATCTCTTGCTGATACCACATCCAGTTCTGTTTGCTGTTGCTGCCTACATGTTAAAGACCAGTGAGGAGAGAAGACTTTTTTTTAATGTTGGGAAAGGGCTTAAAATAAACAAACAAACAGGACTGCAGATGCCCATTCCCTGGGCCACTGATCATTTACGATTCTTCCACCATTTCTCACCTGGATGCCAACTGCCCTGAGCCTATCTCCAGGGGTAAATTAGCTGTGGGACCTAGCTGTGGTCTCTGGATTGTGTTGGACAGTGTAGGCCTTGGTTCCTGGCTGGAGTTCCTGAAAAAATGGAGAGCAGACAGAACAGAGGGGGAAAAAAGGATCTGACACTGTACATAAAACTGTACAGATTTGATAACTAATAAATTCCCTTTTGAAGTCTAATCCTTCAAGTAACCTATGACTTCAGATTCAGCAGATATTTCATACCGTGGGTGACAAGGAGCAAACAAAAACTATGTCCTGTGGCACAAGGGTTTATCTTGTTTGGGTTCTAACTCCTTTTAGGTATTCAATATCTAAATCGTATATATGTGTGCATCCGTATACTGTGTTTTTAAAAAGCGTAAGTAAAAAAACTCACAGTACATATACAAGCATTAACAACGACTCTTTCTGGGTAGTGAAAATTTTTTTCCTTCTCTTTATAGTTTTCCATACTTTGCAAATTTTCTGTAAAAAATATTTTAAAAATTTTAAGATTTAATTAAAATAAATTGTGGTGGGGAAAACAGTAAGTAAATATGGGGAACACCATTATTTCCAAAAACAAATTCTTAGAAGTACTTAAAATTTCAAATTTAAACAAAATGGAAACACAAAACAATGGTTAGTCTGTAATATAAAGATGCAAAAACAAAAAGAAACCCCAGAAAACTACAGTGACCATGACCATATACCTGAATCCTAAGTAAATATAATTTCTAACTCAATCCACTCTGCTATACTAATTAGAAAAGAAGTAAACTTTAGGGGCGCCTGGGTGGCACAGTGGTTAAGCGTCTGCCTTCGGCTCAGGGCGTGATCCCGGCGTTATGGGATCGAGCCCCACATCAGGCTCCTCCGCTATGAGCCTGCTTCTTCCTCTCCCACTCCCCCTGCTTGTGTTCCCTCTCTTGCTGGTTGTCTCTATCTCTGTCAAATAAATAAAAAAAATTTAAAAAAAAGAAGAATTAAACTTTAAAAGCCCTAAAAGGAGGATGACACAGACTCAGTGTTGTCACCAGGTATTATTTATACTTGATCATCGTTTCCAAGCAGATATTCAAGTGCTAGGCTCAGGGCCAATTCTATATAGATAGATTAAATGAAAAAGAAGTAACCTGACAACTAACATCCACTGGGATGGGTATAATAAAAAAGATAGTAAGAATGTGGAGAAACTGGAATGCTCATTACATTGCGGATGGAAGTATAAAAGGGTACTGAAGCTTTGGAGAACAGTTTGGCACTTCCTCAAAAGATTAAACACAGAGTTACCATGTGACCCAGCAATTCCACTCCTAGGTATATACCCAAGAGAATAAAACATACCCACATAAAAACTAGTATATAAATGTTCATAGCTGCATTCTAGTCAAAAAGTAGAAATAATCCAATGTCCATCAACTAATGAATGGATAAAATGTATCCACATACAAAGGAACACTATTTGGCAATAAAAAAAATGAAATACAGATAAATGCTACAACACAGATTACCCTTAAAACATTATACCAAGCAAAAGAGGCCAGTTACAAGGAATCATGTATTATTATGCTTCCATTCATATGAAATGTCTAGAATAGGCAAATTTATAGACAGAGAATAGATTAGTTGTCATACAGGGCTTAGGGAATGGGGAAGATGACTGTTAATGAGTACAGAATTTCTTTTAGGGGAAATGAGCATGTACTGAGATTAGATTGTACAACTCCGTGACATACTAAAAAAACTACGCTTTAACTGGGTGTACTACATGGTTATATGCAACCTATCGCAATAAAACTGGTTTTCACAAAGCTGAGAAGAAAAGCTCAAACAGAAAGGAATCAAGGAACAGAAACTAACAAGAGTGGATGTAGCCATGCTCTAAAGTAAATTACGGTCCATGGGCCAAATCCAGTCCATTGCCTGTTTTTGTAAATAAAAGTTTGTTGGAACATAGCCATCTTTGTTCATTCCATTTGTCTAGGACTCTTTCCACGCTACAAGAGCAGAGCTGGATAATTCAACAGAGACCATATGCTGCACAAAGCTAAAATAATTACTATCTGGCCTTTTACAAAAAGAGTTTGCAGACACCTGCTCGAGACGAAAATCATACCAGAACAGAGCAATAAACTGGTATATAAAACAATATCCCTTTTAGAAAGAGTTGAAGCATAAAACTGAAATACAAACCCTTCACATCTCAGAACTTACTCTCTAAAGTACTGTTTGTTAAAAATCTCATTCTATATGGATGAACCACCCTAAATCCTATAGTAAGCTGTTAGATGAGGAACTTCAAACTAATGGTGTTTACTACTATGGAAGCAGAAGAGTAGGAGACAGCTTGATAAGACTAAGCAGACTTGGTCCACAAGAAATCCCAACATTGGAAAAGGCCTTTATGGTACATACTTCACATTGGTGTTGGTACAGATGATGTACTCAATTTCATCTGAGTAAGGGTTCTGGAAGGTAAAGGAGCTGGTTCTCATCCAGAGCCATTCTCGGTTCTTAGACCGGAACCGGAACATGACAGACAGCACCTGGCCTTTTAACTTCACCACCTGAAAAAGTTTTCATGTTATCAGTGAAACCCACAAAAAATTTTCTTTAGAATTTGTTTTTAAATTTCCCATTTCTAGAAACCTAAGATTCATGTGTACTGTCTTTGAAGTACCAGTCTCTTTCAATGTTACTGATGAAACAACATGCAGAGTGAAAGCTAAGCACTAAATAATGAAGGGGTATATTTATTTTTCTTCTCAGAGTCCCAAGCAGCTATCTGACCACTCTAGTCAATGTCAAACAGGAGTAACAATTTTTTTCCAGAAAAGTAAAGTCTGTTTTCCCCCACTTCTCTTGGAAAGTCCCTTAAAGATATGTGCATCTAGCTTTACAAGTCTACTGTAGAAATTTGTAGTTTGATATTGAAATGGCTTACATGTTACTCCTCAATCCTACCTAGGTATTCCCCCCAAACTTGAGAATTTGTTTTCATAGCACCCATGGAGGTTTCTACAAATAAAACTAAATTGGCTTTAGTCTTGTTTTGCTTTTGTTTTTTAAAATAATTTTAGATTATTTAGATTAAAAGAAAATTTTCTATTTCATAAGACTAGAAACTAATCTTTTGACCTCCCTCCCTAACAATAAAAAAATAAGATTGGCAGCTAACATTTATTTTGTAGTTACAAATGTCAAGTACTGGGCTATGTGATTTTCTGTTTTAAGAACATCAACATTTATATGGGGCACCTGAGTGGCACAGCGGTTAAGCGTTTGCCTTCGGCTCAGGGCGTGATCCCGGCATTATGGGATCGAGCCCCACATCGGGCTCCTCCGCTATGAGCCTGCTTCTTCCTCCCACTCCCCCTGCTTGTGTTCCCTCTCTCGCTGGCTGTCTCTATCTCTGTTGGATAAATAAATAAAATCTTTAAAAAAAAAAAAAAAAGAACATCAACATTTATTTAACATGATAAAAAAGAAATGAGATATGAACGTTTTCATTTAAACAATACTAGACGGTCTTTAATTCTCACATGTGCTCACTGTGTAATATATACAGAATGAATATAATTACATTTGTACATAACTAAGTACTGGATTTGAAACCTGCTTACTAAGCTATATATCTATTCCAATGAGGTATAAGCCCAGTGCTTCAAAATACCTACACTTTATATTGTTTAAGTGTGGAAATAACTGCTGACATTAAAGCTGACTGAGAAATAATTATAGCAGAAAATGGGACATACTTCACTTAGCAATAAAAAATGGCACATTTTACACACACACACACACACACACACACACACCTTTCACAAATCAAATGTGCAACACAGCACTGCAGTAACCAAAATGGAGGAGGAAAAAAAGAAAACAAGCTAATAACTTCGAGATTATGTAGAGTATATAGGCGTCATTAAAGCTGTTTTGGAATAAACATTTTCCAGAAGTGATAAAATGATACTCTGTGGCCAAAAGTTGTCAGAATTAGAAATTTCAAGAATTTAAAATACACTGTACAGGGGCGCCTGGGTGGCTCAGTCATTAAGCGTCTGCCTTCGGCTCAGGGCGTGATTCTGGCGTTCCGGGATCGAGCCCCACATCAGGCTCCTCCGCTGGGAGCCTGCTTCTTCCTCTCCCACTCCCCCTGCCTGTGTTCCCTCTCTCACTGGCTGTGTCTCTGTCAAATAAATAAATAAAACCCTAAAAAATAAATAAATAAATAAAATACACTGTACAATATCTTCTCACACTGCTGAAGGTCCATGTCCTTAGTTTTGAATGGATTCAACAGAAGTCAGAATAGTTTTTCAGAATGGTTTTTCTGAGCCTACACATACACAAAATGTGATTCTTCTGTGAGCTGCAGCTGAGTGCATGGAACTGGTAATGCTGAGGACTCAAGAGAAGACATTTTACTGCCATCCTCTGATTTTCTCTAGAAGTTGGGCTAAGTGTTTTAAATGCATTATCTTATTTAATCTTCCCAATAACCGTCTGAATTGAAGTACTGTTATTATACCTATTGTGTAAGAACACTACTGAGGCTAAAGAGGGAAATTTGTCTAATATAAAAAACTGCTTCCTAAAGCCAAACCTGTACTGAAATTAAATTCACCAGGTCTTTTCAGAATCTGGTGCCTGAAAATAACAAAGAGTCAGTTTATTCTTGGCCTTTTGGCTAAGATCAAGTGTAGTATCTGTTCATATCAGTTTAATATCTGATATGTCCACTATCAGAGGACAATATATTAAATGGATTTTTGGAGCAGTGAGATGGAATAGGAGATTGCTCCATCCACTCCATGCGTCAACTGGTATTACAAAATCTCCAGGAACGGTGCACTCCCTCAGGGAGAATACTTAGGTGTCTGAAGTCAGCTTGCGCTGCAGAGGAAATATATCACGTGGGACTGTATGCATTGGAATGTTTCTGCCTCCCAGTGAGTGTCTGAGCAGGTGGCTTGTGTCCCGCCTCCTGGAGGGGGAGGTATATATATATGCACCATGGTCTTCTTAACACTGTACGAGGAGCATGAGTAGAAATATGATTATGCCAATGGTGGAAAGGTTTTTGTTCATTTTTCCTTTCTTTTCGTTTCTGTCTTCAGTGATTTCCTCTCCTAGGTTTTGCTTTCTTGTACTTAAGTTGACTATTTTTTGAGTTTCTTAGGAAGATAAAAAAAACAAAAAAAAACAAAAAAAAAAACTTACAATTAAAAGTTAACTCTTGCCTTTGGCTTCCCGAGCAGTGTCATGGAGGATGGCAAGAACAAGTGCCTAATTAAAGGCAGCAAAAAGGAAACCAAGAAGAAAGCGGTTGATCCATTTTCTAAGAAAAACAGGTACGATGTGAAGGCACCAGCTATGCTCAATATAAGAAATACTGGAAAAACAGTAGTCGTGAGAACTCAAGGAACCAAAATCACATCTGATGGCCTCAGGATCGTGTTTCTGAAGTGAGCCTTGCCGATCTGCAGAATGATGAAGTTGCACTTAGAAAATCCAAGCTAGGGGCGCCTGGGTGGCACAGTCATTGGGTGTCTGCCTTCGGCTCAGGGTGTGATCCCGGCGTTCTGGGATCAAGCCCCACATCAGGCTCCTCCGCTGGGAGCCTGCTTCTTCCTCTCCCACTCCCCCTGCTTGTGTTCCCTCTCTCGCTGGCTCTATCTCTCTGTCAAATAAATAAATAAAAACTTAAAAAAAAAAAAAAGAAAGAAAGAAAATTCAAGCTAATTATTGAGGATGTTCAGGGCAAAAACTGCCTAATTTCCAAGGCATGGATCTTACCCGTGACAAAATGTGCTCCAAAGTCAAAATACAGCAAACCATGAAGCTCATGTTGATGTTAAGACTACCAATGGTTATTTGCTGGTCTATTTTGTGTTGGTTTTAACAGAATTTTTAAAAAAGATTTATTTTTTATTTGAGAGACAGAGAGTGCATGTGTGCACATGGGGTGGCAGGGGTGGGAGGGGCAGAGGGAGAGAGAGAATCTCAAGCAGACTCCTTAATAAGGAGCCTGACCCAGGGCTCAATCTCACAACCCTGAGATCATGACCTGAGCTGAAATCAAGAGTCTGACGCTTAACCGAATGAGCCACCTGGGGGCCCTTATTTTGTGTTGGTTTTACTAAAAAAATGCAACAATCAGATTCAGGAGACCTCCTATGCTCAGTACCAAGAAGTCTGCCAAATCTGGAAAATGATGATGGAAATCATGACCTGAGAGGTGTAGACAAATGACTTGTAAGAAGTGGTCAATAAGCTGATTCCAGACAGCATCAGAAAAGACATAGAAAAGGCGTGACAATCTGTCCACTCCACGATGTCTTTGTAACAAAAGTAAAAATGCTGAAGAAGCCCAAGTTTGAATGGGAAAGCTCATGGAGCTTCAGAGTGACGGTATTAGCTCTGGAAAAGCCACTGGGGATAAAACTGGTGCTAAAGTTGAACAAGCTGATGGATATGAGCTACCAGTATATAAATCTGTTTAAAATTTAGACACTGGTGACAAATAAAAAATCTTATTTGTGAAGAGTTAACTCTTACTGATCTAGAAAAGAACCATGAAACAATTATTTCTACCACCACCCATAATTTAGTGAGGCCTAGAATATTTTAAGTACTTTAAAGAGTCTCTTGGTTACAGCTAGCTGGATACAGGACAGTGAGTAGCCAAAGCCAAAATATCTTGGACATTACCCATAGTTTCAAAATACTGGTCCTTTTCTGTTCCTTAAAAATACAGGTTTTGTACTAAAGAACATAAGATTATGATGCCTGTCACAGTACTCAATCAGTAGCCAATAAATGTTTGAGGAATTAATATAATATCAAATATTAGATAAAAATATTATTCAGATCCAAACCAGGGGAAAAAGTTACCTGTTGGAAGCTATCTCTTAGAAGCTGCTGGTCTTCAGGATGACAGAATTCTACAATATTCTTTCCTAAGAGTTCCTAAAAGTGAAAAAAGAAGAGTAAAATGGACACTTATGATCATCTAACTTTCCTGGCCTATTAGCAAATGACTTGGATTTTATTTCTCCTATCTCTAGCCTAGGATTATAGTAAGTGTGGAGGGGGGAAAAAAAGAATATGAACATTATATATTTATTTTAGTTGCATTTTTATAGATTTGAGGTCTAATGTACACATATAATTCACTCACTCTAAATCTACAATTTGATGGCCTCTAACATATTTATACAGTTGTGCAACCACCATTATTACCACAAATGCAGTTTCAGAAAATGTCCACTGCTCCCAAAGTTCCCTTTTGCCTGTTTGTAGTCAACACCTGCTCCCAACTTCCTAGCCAACCAGTGACCTGCTTTCTGCTTTAGTGTTGCCTTTCTAGAAATGTCATATAAATGGAATCATATATGTAGTCTATTGGGTCTGACTTCTTACATGTAACTTAAGATTTTTGGAGCTCATCTATGTTGTTGCATGTATCAGTCAAATATTCCTTTTTATTACTCAGCAGTATTCTAACATGGATATATCACAGCTGTGTATCCATTCACCAGTTAATGGACATTTATAGCTTTTCCACTTTGGGGTTACTATGAATAATACAACTATGAACACTTGTATATAACTCTTAATGTGAACATAGGTTTCATTTCTCTTGAGTAAATGCTTAGGAGTGGAACTGCTAGGTTGTGGGATTAAGTGTACATTTAACTTTTTACAAAACTATTTTTCCATTTTTCCAAAATGTTTTTCCAAAGTGGCTATACCATCTTATAGGTCTGCCAAGAATGTATAACAGTTGCAATTTCTCCTCGTTCTTACAACACTTTGAGTATAGTGGACCGATGGTGTTATCTCACTAAGTGCATCCCAGTGGGCATACAATGGTATTTCACTGTGGTGTTAATTTGCACTTTCTTATTGACTAATGATGACAAGCATCTTTTTTTTTTTTTAAGATTTTAAGTAATCTCTACACCCAAAATGGGCTCAAACCTACAACCCCAAGATCATCGACGCCCCATTATGAGCATCTTTTTATATGCCATTCCTGTTTCTTCTTTGGTGAAATGTCTATTCAAATCTTGCTTTTTTTTTTTTTTTAACTGTTTATCTTAATAGCTATAAGAGTTCTTTTGTATATTCTGGATACAAATCCTTTTTCAGATATATGATTTGCAATATTTTCTCCCAGTTTATGGATGGTCTTTTCACTTTCTTAATCATGTCCTGTTAAGAGGGTAAATTTTAATTCTGATGAAATCCAACTTGTAAGTTTTTTTCTTTTGTGAACCATGCTTCTGGCATCATAGAAGAAATCTTTGTCTAACTCAAGATCACAAAGATAATCTCCTATGTTCTTCCAGAAGGTTTATAACTTTAGCTCTTGTGCATTTATGTTTTTGAGTTGATCTCTGTCTATGGTATGGGGTAAGAGCCTACGTCCTTTTGTGTGGGGGGGAATATCCAACCTTTCCATCACCATTTGTTGGAAAGAATCTTTTCCCCACGGAATTGTCTTGACATCTTTGTTGAAAATTAGTTGACCATAAATGTGAAACGAGACTCTATTCTGGTCTATTGATCTATACATGTATCCTTACACTGATATCACACTCACTACCTTGATGACAACAGCTTTATAACAGGTGTTTAATCAGGTAGTGTAAATCCTCCGACTCTATTCTTTTTCAAGACTTCTTTTTTACCAACTTCTTCACAGAGCCATAGCCAGAAGTCTGTCCTGGCCATACAGTTTTGAAGGTTTGTATAATGATTTATTTTTCAACTCTGGTATAGCTACTTGCTCTGCTGAATGAGAAATCTCCATAAAATCATAATAACCAGTGCCAAACTTGCATATTTTGTGGGTTACTATGGTACCTAACCCAAGTGATTACATAAATTATCTAACAATTGTCATACAATTATAGCTAATTAAAATGAACAATTTTGCATTATTATCTGTATGAGAATCATTAACAAAAAATAAATACATATTCATGCCTACTGCTCCCATGTGAAAGCAGCCATATTTTTCTACATTGGATGAATAACATTGGTAGAAACCTGAGAATAAATTTAGCTACAAACAGAATAGGATCATCTCTTTTTCTGATCTAGGCCTGATATGTTTTGGCTATTTTGGAATACATGATTGGATAATCTTAACAAAGCCAAAGGAAAACAGGCTTAAGCATCAGTGGTGTAACAGCTCCAGCTCTTCACCTGTGGTTGGTAGCCAACAGTAGCCACACAGCGGTGATCCACAAAAGTGAAGATTCCCTCAATGTTGTGCCGAGAGATGAATTCTGTTGGTTGACAAACATTACTCATGTCTGTACAGTTGGGAGAACTAGTTACCTGAAAGTAAAGAGATAAAAACAAGATAAAATGATACCATTCTTTACAGATGCATTTTCCATCTCATCATGGTCATATACATAGACATGAGGCTCCCAATTTTAGGGATTTCTGAGCTTCCACATCTCATCCAGAAAGAAAAAACATGACCATCAAAATCAGGGAGGGCAAGAGAACTACTCCCACTCTCACTAGTTCCACTCTCACATATGAACTCTTTACCAACTTTGTGAAGAAAGATAAAAATTCATTCCACCCAAAACTCACCTACTTTCATTTAGCTAGGCTGTGTTCATTATTCAGATTGGAAAATTAGTCCCCAGTAACCAAGAAACTTATCTAATTTTATGAGAAGAATAAAAATAATTCCACTTTTCTAGTCATGTAATGATAAAATGAAAAGATCTCTCTTCTCCTGGGGCAGCTGCGTGGCTCGGTCAGTTAAGCATCTGCCTTTGGCTCAGGGCATGATCCCAGGGTCCTGGGATCAAGTCCCGTATCAGGCTCCTTGCTCAATGAGGAGCCTGCTTCTTCCTCTGCCTGTTGCTTCCCCTGCTTGTGCTCTGACAAATAAAGAAAATCTCCCCCCCCCCAAAAAAAAATCTCTCTCCTCCTGTATAGGAGCAGAAGAAATTAGTTAGAAATAGAAAATTCAGCACTGTGAAGTTCACAGTATGAAAGACAAGGGGAAAAGATCTCCCTCCCTCTCTCAACCTTTTTAGCTTCTGCTATCCAAGAGAAGCAAACTATGAATGCCATGTTCTTCCCAAAATCTGGAGTTTCACAGAATTCATTTGTATTCAGAGAGTAAAAGAAAAATAACATGAGTAAGTCCTGAATGAGATTTCTTCTCATTTAAAAGGGATGATACAGGACTTCCGGGGAAGATGGTGGAGTAGGAGGACCCTAAGCTTACCTTGCCCCATAGAAACAACTAGATGACAGCCACATCAGTGTAAATAACCCAGAAAAGGACCCAAGGACTGGCAGAACAAACTCTCCACACCTAAATGTAGAGAAGACAGCAGGAAGAGTAGAGACACAGTCAGGAGCTAAATGGACCCACTAAAAGGCCCCATGGACTGTCTGCAGGAGGGAGGACTCTGTGGGCACAGAGAAGGGAGAGAAACAGACTCTCATACCAGGGAGTCCCCACAGGGAAGACAAATCCCAGTAACACTTGGCTTTGAAACCAGAGGGGCTGAATTTCAAGAATTTTTACAAACAGCAGGGCTTAAAACCTGGAACACTAAAAATTAGCAGGCTCATGAGAAAGCTGGGAGGGCAAGAGGAAACTAAGTCCCCACCCTTAAAGAGAGAGCACAACAAAGAGCCCCATGGAAATACAGCATAGAAGCAGCACTCTGAAAATCACTTGGGGCATACGGGAGGGAGATTTGTTTACTAATTTCAGAACATGTGCTGGAGAAGCAGGAAGTACTGGAAAAATTCTCCAGTAGTAAAGGAGCTGGCTGGTGCCATTTCCCTCCCCTGCCCGCCCCCCTTTGGCACAAACACACGGACACCTGCAGAAGCCAGTGTGATACCAACACTCACTACTTCACTTGCTAACTGCATGCCCCACCCATGCATACACCTGTGGGCACATCCCCTCCAGCCAGGCTGCAACTCCAGGTCTCCTCCCATAGCAGACCCCTGCAAACCTTGCTAACACCATGCACCCCACCCCTGCATTCTCCTGTAGTTCACTGCTACTTATATCTGCAAAATGCCTGGTCTGACTCAACTTAAGCCCACGGCAGCCCAAGACTGGCCCACTAACAATACAAGGACCAAACCCTGCCCACAACAGACAAAGAGAGCCACTGCAGACGACTTGACTAAACGCAAAAGCTGCTCAGCCACAACAGCAGGGCACATGCAACACACATAGGAGACACCCCTGAAGCACCAGATTCTGGTGAACAGGGGACATTGCACTGCAGGCCACTACTTTCAAGAGCAGGAGATGTACCTGAATTTCCTAACACAAAGAAACAAAGAGTTAGACAAAGTGAGGACACAGAGGAATAGGTTCCAAATGAAAAAGGACAAAATCACAGCAAGAGACCTAAACAAAACAGAGATAAATAATATCCCTGATGGAGAATTTAAAGTACACTGGACTTAAGAGAATGGAGGACCTCAGTTGAGACCCTTAACAGAGATAGGAAAACATACAAAAACCAATCAGAGATGAAAAACTCAATAACTAAAATTCAAAATACACTAGATGGAGTAAATAGACTAGAGGAAGCAGAACAGATCAGCAAGCTGGAGGACAGAATAATGGGAAGCAATCAAGCCTGCTTGAGAGTGAGGGAGAGAAGGAAAAATATAAAAATGAAAGCAGACTTAGGGAACTCAGTGACACCAGCAAGCATAAGAACATTCACATTATAGGGATCCCAGAAGGAAAAGAGAGAGAAAAGGGGGTAGAAAATATTTTGAATAAATAACAGCTGACAACTTCCCAAATCTGAGAAGGAAATAGAAAGCCAGGTACAAAAGGCACAGAGAGTCCCCAACAAAATCAACCTAGGGAAGTCCACACCAAGACATATAGTAATTAAACTGGTAAAAAGTAGAGATAAAAAGAGAATTTTAAAAGCAGAAAGAAAAAAGAAACAGTTACATACAAGGGAAAACCATAACATAATCAGTAGATTTTTCAGAAGAAACTCTGCAGAACAGAGAAGTAGAATGATATATTCAAAGTGCTGAAAGTAAAAAACCTGCAGCCAAGCATGCTCTATCCAGCAAGGCTATTACTCACAACAGAAGGACAGATAAAGTTTCCCAAACAAGCAAGAGTTACAGAAATTCATGACCACTAAACCAGCCCTATAAGAAATGTTAAAGGGAAATCTTTGACACCATAAGTAGGAGTAAGAAAAGCAGGAAACACAAAACTAGTAAAATTAAATATGTTTATAAAAATCAGTCAAGGGATTCACAAAATAAAAGGGTGTAAAGTATGACACCAATATACCTAAAACATGGAGGGAAGAAGAATAAAGAATGGGTTCAAACATAAGTGACCATCAACTTAATATAAACTGCTATATGCATAAGATGTAATACATAAACCTAATGGTAACCACAAACTAATCCAGTAATAGGTATGCAAAAAATAAAGAGAAAGGTGGGGCACGTGGGTTGCTCAGCCGGTTAAACATCTGCCTCCGGCTCAGGTCATGATCCCAGTGTCCTGGGATCAAGCCCCACATCAGGCTCCCTTCTCAGCAGGGAAGTCTGTTTCTCCCTCTCCCTCCGCCCCTGCTCATATTCTCTCTCTTGCTCACTATCTCAAATAAATAAATGAATGAATGAATGAATGAATGAATGAATGAATGAATGAATGAATGAATAAATAAATAAATAAAATCTCTAAAAATAAAACACAAACCAAAAACAGAAACAAACACAAGAAATAAGTGTTGGCCAGGGTATGGAGAAAAAGGAACTCTCATGCACTGCTGGTGGGAATGCAAACTGAGGCAGCCACTGTAAAAACAGTATGGAAGTTCCTCAAAAAATTAATAAGAGACCTACCATATGATCCAGTCATTCCACTCCCGGGTATTTACCAGAAGAAAAAAACAAAAACACTAATTCGAAAAGATACATACACTATGTTTACTGCAGCCAAATTATGGAAGCAGCCCAAGTGTCCATCAACAGATGAAGGGATAAAGATGTGTATATATACAATGGAATATTACTCAGCCATAAGAAAGAATGAAATCTTGCCATTTGCAACATGGATGGATCTGGACAGTATATAATTCTAAGTGAAATAAGTCAGTCAGGGAAAGACAAATACCATTTCACATATATGTGGACTTCAAAAAACAAACTTACAAAAAAAAGCACAAAGAAAAACCCAGACTCTTAACTATAGAGAACAAACTGATAGTTACCAGGGGGAGGTGGGTCTGGGCATAGAGTAGGTGAAGCAGACTGAGTACATTTTTTCCCTTTGCAAGTTTTTATTTGAATTCGTTAGTTAACATACAGTGTAATATTAGTTTCAGGTATTGTATTTAGTGATTCATCACTCACATACGACACCCAGTGCTCATCACAGTGGCCTTCTTAATATCCATCACCTATTTAACCCATCCCCCCACCCAAGAGTACACTTATGATGAGCACTGAGTAATGTATAGCTGTGTTGAATTAATGGGGACCCGGATGGCTCAGTCGGTTAAGCGTCTCTTGATTTCGGCTCAGGTCATCATCTAGTGTCATGAGATCGAGCCCCACGTCGGGGTCTGCACTGGGTGTAGAGCCTGCTTAAGATTCTCTCTCTTCCTCTCCCTCTGCCCTTTGCTCCCACCTCTCTCCCTCTCTTACAAAAAAAAAAAAAAAAAAAAAAAAGAATTGCTTAATCATTATACTGTACACCTCATATAACAAATATGCTAATGAATTAATATGACACCAGATGTCAACTACACTGGAATTAAAGTTTAAAAAAATGTACAAAAAAGACTAAAAGAAAAGAAAGGAAAAAGGAAAGGAAAGAAAATAGATGATATAGATGTGGAAAATTCATACTTGCCTGCAGTCTGCCAATGGCCACTAGGCAAAATTTGCTCCCCTGGCCAGCCTCTGGATCATCATCTGGGAGGGAGACACCTTCAGCAAGATGAAGTTAAAAGGTTTAAGAGGGATCTCAAACTCAATTGCCTTCAATTCAGATAGAAAAAGATTTAAAATACATGTAGGTATGAAGAGACTAGGTATAAAATAAGAGTGCCGAATGATAAGAATAAAGATAAACAACTGCACAGAATGTTTTAAGTATTTTTACATACATTAATTCATATATTTTACCCATATTAATTGTAATAAACTACAGAGTACAAGTCCCACTCAAAGTATTCGAAAAAACTATGCTGATCAAACCAAACATATGAAGACAGTCATTTATTCTAGGACTATTCCACGGGCAGAGAACAGAGGTCTGGCCCAACTTGCGGTTTTAAAATAAGCAAACAACTAAAAATGAAATTAAACCAACATCAATAGTTACTTATGTCCTTTGGAAAAGAGAGAAGCCAAAGTTTCAATGTTGTATGTGGAAAGGGAAAAAGGTTGCATTTTCTCTCTAGTCTTTGCATATATATCATCTTTTTACCAAGAAATATATTATTTGAGAGCAACAGAGAAGTATAAAAGACCATGTATAATACGGCAAATGTATGGTTTATTCAGTATATACACTAAAAAGCTCAAATGTCATTACACCTAAAATTAATTTTTCTTAATTACATTTAACTACCACTTATTGAGTGCGTACTATATGCCAGGCACTGGGCTAAGTGCTTTTCTTACATGAACTCTAATCCTCAAAATAACTCTACATGGGATATATTATCTCCAAATTATAGATGAGAAAACTGAGGGGTTCTTTTGATAAAGATCAAGTGTCTTACCCTAAGTTATACCATTAGTAAGTAACAACGCCAGAATCAAACCCAGGTTTTTCCAAATACAAAGTTTAATCTCTTCCCCAAATATACCACCTTGCCTCCCTTTTCTCTTAGTGTACCTCTCCTTACAATCCCACTTCTCAATAATACCCATCCAGCAGGGAAGTAATAAAGTTGCTAAGATCTGGAAATTCTGACAAACCAGTTTAAAAGGCTGATCCCTGTACCCCAACCACCCTTCTCACATTTTCTGTTTGACTTCAAGTTCTAGTAAAGCTAATGTGCTCACATCTTGATTTGAAAGACTTTTAAGAGAATATCCCACTTATAAGTTACTACAATTAAGTCATTTCCCTCTTCTCCCTCAGCGATACTCCGACTTTAAAAAGCTTTCCCAAATTAACTGCACTCAATGCCAATTGTTTCTTTGCACACACATACTTAGAAAATAGGTATTCAGATATATTATTATGAATCTACACGCTTAAAAACTGCATTCTGTGACACAGCTAACACTGAATCATTTTCAAGTCTGAGTAATCCATCTCCCCAGCTGGAATATAAAGGAGAGGCAGGAGCCTGCTTTTTCTTTCCTATTTTCTTATAGTTTACACCACAGTACATTTCACATACTAGGTACATGGTAAATATTAGCTAGCTTTCTCAGACTCTGTGACAAACCTGCTGCACCATGGGAGAAATCCAACTTTCCTACCTGCTGGGGGCCAGGCCTTGATGTAGCCTGTGCAATGGACCACCACAAAGTGAGGCTCCCCATCCTTCACAGAGCCAAGTCCATTCCTAGAAGAAGTACATATGTAAGGAGAAAACCCCACCAGGTAACATTTAAAAGGCAATGCTGGCTTAGCTCTTGGATATTTAGAAAACAGACTACTTTTTTACCTTTCCCACCCAAAAGTGACTACCAATATCTCTGACCCTTGACAAAGTAAAGAAGCAGAAAGGTACTGTAGCAAGATGAAAGTTGGTAAAGTAGTAGGGCAACTTCTTTACACAAGATGAACAAAAGAAGTTGTAAAAGTGCAGGAAAACATTGCCAGAAAAAAAGTAACTGGGAAGTGAAGGATGAAGGTGAGGGCTGCTGAAGAAAGTACTACAATAAAATAGCTGAAAAAGTGGTGCTCTCTAGAGGTACGTGGACATCCCTTTGGTTTTTCATTGTTTAGGATCTCACCTGCATCTGTTCCTCACAAAGCTCAACCTATTCATGGAGACTGGGTCCACTGAGCTATTGCCACACCTGTTTCAAAGAACAGAGAGATTAAAAGCAAGTAAGCTGTGCTATTAAAGAACTCCCATCCATTAACAGCCAGAAAAAAGGGTTCTGAATACAACTAGACACAGAAAGATACAGAAGTCAGGCTTGATATTTTTAAATTTGTAACTGCCCAGAATTTGAAGTTCAAAATGTTTCACATACTCTTCAATGGCAGAAATTCTCTACATCGGAGTCAGTATACTTTTTGTATCAAGGACCAGATGCTAAATATTTCAGCTTTTGTGGGTCATACAATCTGTTGCAACTAGCCATCAGAGCATGAAAACAGTCATAGACAATATGTAAACAATTGCACATGGCTATGTTCCTATGGCTTCATTTACAAATAAAGAGTTGTGGTTTGCAGACTCCTGTTCTATACCACAACCCGATCTATTTGCTACATTTCCTTATCATTATCTTACTCTTGCCCATGTCTCTACATAGGCCGTGCCCACATATTGGGACATTCTCTCCCATCCTCTCTACCTTCCTTAGCTCATTTCTTTAAAATAACGGATAAAACTTAGAGTTTAATGTGTGCCATGAACTATTCTAAGCATCTTTACATATGTTTATCTCATGCTTATAACAACTTTATGAGGTTGATATTAATATAATTCCCAATATTAGACAAAATCACAACACAAAGTAGTCATGTAATCTGCTCAAGGTCTCAGAAGATAGTAAGTGGCAACCCTAGTAGTCTAGATTCAGAAGTTACTCTAAACCAGTAAGCCATATAACTCTCAGGAAACCTTTCTTAATATCCTACTCATCATTTCTAATAAGCATCCTCTCAGTACAATGTAGGTAATTTCCACTGTACAACCTGAACTTACTTTGCTACTTTAAGAGGTATCTTTTCTACCTATGTAGAATGTACCACCATCTTTCTTCAGAATACTAAAAAAAGTATAATTTATAATTATAAACACTAAATACTAACTGAAAGATGTAAGAAAGTATCAACACTCTATAAAAAAAAAGAAAAATGCAGAAATGGGCTGAGTACATGGATGTTGTCTTGTGATGTACCGGGAAAAAATACAGGTTTTGGAATCCAACTACTCCAGATTAAAATAAAATCCTATACCAGACCTTATCTATGTAATCCTGGGAAGTTAATTTTGAGTTTTGTTTTTTTTTTTAAACAGCAGAATAGTAACCATGAATTCAACCCCAAAGGACAGATGTGGGAAATGAGATGACAGTAATAAGTCTCTTATAATATCTGGCACAGGAGGAGTTCATTAAATTTTTAGTTCCCTTATCAAACACTTTATTCTATTATAATCCATGTAGGTCTTGACAGTTAAATTTAATCCAACTAGAGCTTGGATTTAAGTTTACTTCCCCTAACCAGAATTCAAACCCCCTGCTCTTAATTTTTCTTGTATCAAATCACAGTCCTCAGCCTGACACTCACCTCATACGGCAAATAAATGATCTCCTTGAGCCCATACACATCCTCATGGAAGACTGCTGACCTTCCTTTTTCACTGTTCCAGTCTTCAGATCAAGGATACGCCCTGAAAATGATGTGAAAAATAGTCTGGAGTGTGTTCTTGTATGTGGTGAAAAGGGACAGGAGAGACACTGGAGGCAAAGATAAATACCCTATTCATGCCGTCCAATCTCCTTGCTTATAAAAGAACAGGACAAGTAGGGGATGGATTTTTTTCAAGTCCAAAATACCTCAACTCCCATTAATGAATGTTATTCTTAGATTCAAAGGCAGGACTGGAGATAACCTTGTGCAAGAAAGGAAGGTGGGAATGGAAAGTAGTATTCACAAGCAAGAGGCCCAGCTATATTCTTGGGTCTCATTTTTATACACATGCACATACATGTGTGCGCACACATGCACACTGAGGGAATGTTATTGTTTAAAAACAAATAATTTTGTATGCTATAGTAACACAATATCTATCTCCAGCCAAAACTGTGCCTCCCTTTATTATATAGAAATGAACAGCGAGGGCGCCTGGGTGGCTCAGTTGGTTAAGCGTCTGCCTTCAGCTCAGGTCATGATCCCAGGGTGCTGGGATCGAGTCCCACATCAGACTCCCTGCTCAGTGGAGAGCCTTCTTCTCCCTCCCTTTGCCGCTCCCCCTGCTGTGTGCTCTCTCTGTCAAAGAAATAAATACAATCTTAAAAAGAAAAAAAAAAAAAAAAGAAACGAATAGCAACTTTTGGAAAAAAGAACTAGAAATATGAAATCCATGAAGACCTAAAAGAAGGGAAAACGAAAACACAATTAATAAAACCGAAATCTTGCCATTTGCAATGACATGGATAGAACTAGACGGTATTATGTCAAGTGAAATAAGTCAATCAGAGAAAGACAATTATCATATGGTCTCACTCAGATGTGGAATTTAAGAAACAAAACAGCATCATAGGGGAAGAGAGGAAAAAATAAAACAAGACAAAATCAGAGAGGGAGACAAACCACAAGAGACTCTTAATCATAGGAAACAAACTGAGGGCTGCTGGGGTGGGGGGAGATGGGGTAACTGGGTGATGCACATTAAGAAAGGCAGTGATACAGTAAGACTGATGAATCATTGACCTCCACCTCTGAAACCAATAATACATTATATGTTAATTAACTGAATTTAAGTAAGTATAAATAAACTATAATGGACTTTCTTGTATTTAATTACCAGTCTTTAAAAAGATTTTATTTGTTTATTTACTTACTTACTCATTTATTTAATGAGAGGCAGAGAACACGGGTGCACACGTGTGTGCTTAAGCCCAGGGAGGGGCAGAGGGAGGAGGAGAGAGAGAATCTCAAGTAGACTCCGGCTCAGCATGGAGCCTGACACGGGGCTTAATCCCAAGACTCTGAGATCACGATCGGAGTCGAAACCAAGAGTTGGGACACTCAACCAACTGAGCCACCCAGGCCTCCCTTAATTAACAGTTTTGATTTGCTTTCACTTTAAATTTTTTTCCAGAGTTGTTTAAGAAGCAGATGTGTTTCCTATAGCCAAACTCTGGCAAAAGGACTGAATAGTATTAAAATAGGGGGAAGAAACAAAAATAAAAATAAGACCAAAAAATAGTACAGATATAAAAAAACAACAGTAACAACTTATATACTGATAACCATTCCCCTCTAAAATAAAATCTATTAACATAGAACCCAGTATAAAGCTAAAGATATGCACAACAGATAGAAAAAATACCAAAAAAAAATTATGAGATTTCTGTCTCAAATGAAACAGAAAAATGGATAATTTAATTCTTTTAGAATGGAAGAAACAGTTCGTTGTAGATTTGGTTTTTACTGTTTTATTTACAATAATAAACTTTTTTATGTGCACTGTCACTAAAGAAACATTTTCTAAGGATAAGCTACAAATTATATTACCTGCGTGTGGATAGAAGAAAAATTATTATATTCATTATGGGAGAAAATTCTAGAAGCCCTGCTAGATTCAATGAACAAACTGAAGAGCTAAAACACCTCTTCTGTTTCAGGAAAAAAAGAAAGGGCTTCCCATTCCTTTTCCATCCACATAATTCATACCTGTCAGGGCATTTTCTGAGGTGGAAAGCTGTTCACGAAGTTTGTCCACGTCATCTGGATGCACCTGATCATAGAGTGTGCTACCAAACCATTCAGACTGTGGCTGGTTCAAAACTGGGGTCACTGAGTCAGAGACATAAACCACCCGGCCTGTTTCACATGAGACAATAAACAGAAAGCCATCTGCTGCCTCCAAGATCAAATGTTTGAGTTCCTGCCCAAAGAAGAGAAATAAAAGAATAAAAGCTGAACTCTTAAAAGCCAAGTATTATTCATGGAAGGAAGTAAGACATTTAAGGCCTTATGCACCTCTCCATAAGCAACTGCTGGCTCCTGCCTGATCCACAGACCTAGCTTTGCCCTCTAAATGTAATTGCCTTCACGATGGCTTTTTCTAATAGATATTTCCTCAATCTCTCTATGTCACTATTCACCTCCTCCTCTTTATCTCAGGACTCAAGATGGAGAATAAAAAAGGTTTCCCACTAACAATAATTTAGTCCTTGATCTCACCCCCCCGGTCTCTTTTTCGGATCCTGCTCTACAAACACTCCCATTTTCACTCTCTTTCCCCTCAGATCTATAAATATGATCAAGTTTTCTCAATTCTATACAAATCTTTCCTCAATTTTGCCCAACTCATCTCTTTTTCAGTGCCAAGTTTATATTAAGAGTAATGTTATATTCACTGGTTCTATTCTCTTACCTTTCATTTATTTCTCAATCCCACTACAACTGTCACTCTAAACCATTCATGTTGTTTGCAGCAGGTTTAGCAATGTTCTCCTGACTGCCAATTCAAGTCCCCTTTCCTGGGTCTTTATCATGTTACTCAATCTCTCTCCAGAATCTAGTAATGTTGTCCATTCCATCCTTTTTATTTTCCTCTAGCTTCTACGACACCATCCTCCAACTTTTGCTGCCTTTCTAAATGTCCCTTCTCTGCTTCAGGCACCGTTCCCTTTGTTCAAGTCTTAAATATAGATATTTCCAAGGTTCTAAAGTTCTCTTTTCTATTTATACCATACTCTCTCCCTGAGAAATTATATCTACTCCTCTCTGCTATGAAATGATGCCCAAGTCTACACCTCTAGACTCACCTAAACTTTTTTTTCTTTAGCTTTAAGTAGACCTAAATTCCAACTAACTAACTGTTAAACATTTTCGACTTAGATATTCTACCAGCAACTCAATTTCAACATCTCAAAACCGGTCACATTTCCCTCTCCAAAGAACAATTCTCTGTGGTCTTCTAGCATTTCCTTTCTTGATTAACAGTATCACCTTCCTCTCAGGCTATAAGACTCAAAATCTAATTACTCTCTCTCATGCTCTAGTTATAACTGTTTTATCAATTCTATTTCCAATACTACATCATTGTCCTAGTCATCTTATGCCAAGACTAAGGAAACAGTCTCTCTGCGTTCATTTTCTCAAATCCAGCCTTAAAATGCTCTACATCAACTAATACATTTTGGGGGGAGAGTAATGAGGGAGGGGCAGAAAGAGAAGGAGAATCCCAAGTAGGCTCCACGCTCAGCACAGAGCAAACTCGGGGCTCAATCTCATGATTCTGAGACCACGACCTGAGCCAAAATCAAGAGTCAGACACTTAACTGACTGAGCCACCCAGGCACCCCATTCATTGACTGACACATTTCTGATGGCTCCCTATTGCCTAAAAATTAATACCTCAATTCTGTAACATAACACCTAAATATTCCATCATCAGGTCCCAGCCTACTCCCTATTATCATCTCCCAAGGCTTGCTAAACTATTTCATTTGCCTTGAATAATCCAATCATTCTCAATAGGCATTTGCTCAAATTATTCGCAGTATTTATGACACTAATCCCTTACCTTTACTTTTCCATGTTTATACTTCTACAGGACTTTAATATTGCACCTCTATGATAGAACTAATTGTGTGTTTATATTGTGATTTATTTACATGTCTCTTTCCACTAGTGACTCTTATCTCTGTTCTTCTCATAGCAGAAAGCACTTGGTTAGCCCACAAAAGGTATATAAACTGGAGTCTGTTCAATCAGTATCTCTATGTATACTGTTAGAACTAAAAAGTACATATATATATATAATCCATGCTATGTCTGTTTTCATATAGACACTCCTATTTGGAAAATTATTCTTATTGCTTTCTTCCAAACCACATTCCTTCCTTCTAATCCTTCAAATAAAAGGGTGACATTATAGGTCAATTTTTCTTTCCTGCATCTTCCAGAATTTTCTGCAATAACCGTGTATTATTTTTTCTTTTTTTAAGATTTTACTTGAGAGAGAGAGACAGAGAGAGAGATCACAAGCAGGAGGGAAGGATAGAGGGAGAAGACGACTCCCCACTGAGCAGGGAGCCTGATGTGGGACTGATCCCAGGACCCCGGGATCATGACCTGAGCCGAAGGTAGACGCTTAACCGACTGAGCCATCCAGGTGTCCAACCCTGTGTTACTTTTAGTAATCAAAACAGAATATGCCTTTCTTACTCTTAGAAGTCTTTGCTAACCATCCCCATTCAAACCTGGTCATTCTATTCACTTTAACCGTCCCTCCACTATATATTTATCTAGTCCCATATAAATTATTAATAAGTTTTGAAGAAAGGTTATTTCTCAGGGTGCCGGGGTGGCTCAGTCAGTTGAGTGTCCGACTCTTGGTTTCGGCTCAGATCATGATCTCCTGGGTCAGGAGCTCCAGCTCCGCAGTGGGCTCCACGCTCAGTGGGGAGTCTGCTTGAGACTCTCTCCTTCTCCTTCTGCCCTTCCCCCTTCTCACATTCTGTCTCTCCCTAAAATCAATCAATCATTTAAAAAAGGCATTTCTTCTATGTATGAATTTTCCTCTCATTTTTCACTTATGTGTGTATCCACCCACTCAAAAATTCATATTCAGACTGACTTCCACTCACTCACATATTCATATTCAGACCAAGTCCCTGAGAGGCCAGAAATGTTTCCGCCTTCCCTATTCTTCTCATTACATGTAACAGAGCACATCTCTAAGGAATGATGACTGCCCCGTTAGACTCCTTTTATCACCAAAACCGAAAGCTGCTTCAGGAATGAGAAATAGATTTCTTCCATCTTCTATAACCCTAAACCCAAGGGAGAAAACTGGTTCCATGGACACAGTCATTTCTTCTTCCTACAATTCTACTCTTGTTTCACCTTTTAGGCTACATTCATGAGTGAAGTTTAAAATACATATAGGGGCGCCTGGGTGGCACAGCGGTTGGGCGTCTGCCTTCGGCTCAGGGCGTGATCCCGGTTGTGGGATCGAGCCCCACATCAGGCTCCTCTGCTGTGGGCCTGCTTCTTCCTCTCCCACTCCCCCTGCTTGTGTTCCCTCTCTCGCTGGCTGTCTCTATCTCTGTCAAATAAATAAATAAAATCTTAAAAAATAAAAATAAAAAAATAAAATAAAATACATATAAGCTTGGGGCACCTGGGTGGCTCAGTTGGTTAAGTGTCTGCCATCAGCTCAGGTCATGATCCCAGGGTCCTGGAATTGAGCCCTGAGTGGGGGGAGGGGGTCCCTGCTCAGGGGGAGTCTGCTCCTCCCCCCTGCCCTCCCCCCTGCTTGTGTGCACACACTCTCTCAAAATTGATAAGATCCTTTAAAAAATAATTAAAATACCTATAAGCTTGCTAAATAATTTGCACAAGTTTTCTGTACTTCTCACTGTTCCAGTGCTAATGAATATTATAGCCAGGAATTCAAACTACTTCCCCATGGTCTGAATTTTTCCTTAACATCTGAATTCTTACACTTTAAGCAATCTACAGACTCAGCTTGGCTCTGACTCTCAATATAAGGCACTAGTTAGAATTATGGTCATCTACCCTCCAAAAAATCAAAATTTTCAACAGATTCTAGACTATCTCAGAGTTGTACATCCCAGAGACCTGATCAGTGAGGAACGAAGGCTTGTAGGTGCCATCAGTGGATGTATTCCCAGTTCCTCGCAAGGATTTCATGTGAGACACTGCCATGCGTAAGATGGTTAGCTTGTCTGGTTTTCGAGCCAGGGCACTACAGGTGGGCACCATGTCTGATAGTTCTGTGATGTAGGCTGTCATCTTGTTCCGTCGCCGCCGTTCAATTTCACTGTGATTTTCCCTGCATGGAGAGAGGAGAAGCCCCACCCAGGTGGTCACATCTGGCCATTTGGGAGCAGGGAAGAGTGATATAAATACGGAGTGAGCTGCTGAAGAAATGTAGTTTTTAGATTTAGGAGTGCTTAAGTCTCAGAAGGTAAAGTCAGGTTTGCCAACCTTCTCATGCAGAACAGGCATGGAATAGAAACCAACAAGGCAGACAAGAGAATAAGCAGATACCAGCAGTTCTCCCTATGTCCTGGAAACTTCACATCCTATGTAAATTACCACTCCCCCAGAACAAAACAAAACAAAACACGTTTTAAGAAGTGATAGTCTTAAAAGATGTTGATTTCATTTACTTCGGTTCCTGAGAGACAAATAATCTTGGCTTGGCTGACTCCATGTTAACTAATTCAACTTTTTAAGGCTGAAAATAAAATGACCGGTTTTTTCCAACAGAAGTATATTGCCCAACAGCCAATAAAAAGAATTGATAGTATAGAATCCTTTGGTCTATAATATGTTGCCTGTTCTAAGCTTCTCTCTTACTCTTAACACTAGAAGGCGGAACTGGAAGATTTTGAAGTTTTATTTGTCTCACTAATGTACAAGGTCCTACCTTCTCTATCTGGGTGTGGTGCCAGTGTACTGAGCTCAAGAGATTTTAAGATATCATTTACTAAAGGTCCCTTCTGGGTCCCCAGTTGGAGCAAAATGAATTGGAGAGTAAAAGTAGAGTGGGGAGGAAAAGGCCTGAAAACAGAAAATTTGGATCTCAACAGGGTAAGTGGATCACATCTCCAATGCTGATTTCCTCAAAATCAAGACAAAATCTTATCATTGTTAAAAATAATAATCCAGCAGTTTTCAAGTTGGATTTCTGAAAAGCCCCATAGTTCCTCAGTGTCTTCCACAGGGATGCCCCAAAGAGAACCAAGCAATGTGCTGCACTTCTGCTTCTCCTTGAGCAGCTTTTGCTTTATCTTTTTTATTTACTTCCATTACCACTTAAGGATCCTATCTGAATAGAAGTTTTGTCAAAACAAAAAGAAAAATAAAAACAACTGGTCTAACATAAATCTCTTTGTGAGAAGAGCAAACTAAGGTTAAGAAGTTAACTAAGTGACTTTCCCAAAGGCAGCACTCATTCCCAATTAATGCAATGGCTTTCCCACCATACCAAGCCAAATCAGCTTCCTGAAGAGTTAAAGAGTTAGCAGGAAATGACAACAAAATGAGCTTGTGGCCCTGCTAAAAAAGGTAATGAGGGGGGAAAGTAGTAAAAATAGGTACTGGTATCAGTGAACTATCTCCTACCGAGTGGTCCCAAATCACAGAAGCCAGAAAATCAAAAAATTTGGGCACACCATTAGTATCCTAGTATTTCTACCTTACTGACAACAGTCTCCAAAGAGAACTCTAGAGTCTCCTTTTCAAATGGCAAAAAGTTCTCCCCACTTAAGTCCCCATTTTTAAATTTGCCTGAGAAACATAACATTCTACTTTCAAACTTAAAGCACCCATCTTCCTAGTATTTGACAGATTTCTGACACTGAAGTCCAGAAGGCTGCTCTTTTAAAAAGCCACATCAAGGCTGCTAAAACTTTCTGGGAAACCACAAAAGATTCAATCACCAAAGCAAGACCAGTACTGCTATGACGTAGTAATCTAGCCTGTGAGTCTACACAGGAAAGTAAGGGTGTGCTTTCTAGGGAGCTGTGGAATAAATGCTAAGGCCTAAATGTTGGGAACCAATTGCAAACACAGATATATTTATTAGTCTTCTGATAAAAAGTATGCTCCTGCTAAAGCACCACCTGGCACCACTGCCCTGCTTCTGAAGCCTTTTATTCTGTGAAAGAGTGCCAAGATAGAGAAGAAAAGAGAAAACTATAAAACTAATAGCAATGTCTTAAATTCCTTAGTAAAGTTCCCTCAACTCGCCCACTTTCTGATGGGGGAGGCCAAAGTTCCTGTTACACACAAACTTCTAAAAAATCTTGTCCTCTCTTGCCACAGATAAGGAAAAACACAAAGAGAAAGGGGAAGAAAGGAGCAGAGTAAGAAAAAGGAAAAAGCAGCATCATCTGCTTCATCATGCTGAAAGACACTGTTCTCCTACCTGGCGAGTCTCTCTTTATCCGCAGAGCTCTGCTCATCATCCGACCTAAAAATAGAATTAATGAACTAAGCTAAAATTAAAATAAAAAGAAAGAAAAAAAAGAAGGATGGATGGATGGATAGATTGATGGAAGGAAGTAGCAGGGAAAGGAAAGGAAAAAGGAAATAGAACAAAATAGATGCAGAGAAGGGGAAATTAAAATATGGACAGGAACCTTGCCTATAACTCTACAAAGCCATTTGTTAGGATAAAGAAAAAGAAACTTACAGGACAAAGGCCGACACAAAAGCAAGGCCAATATTCATTATAAATTAACATAGTCTGAACAACAGAAAGCATTTTGCCAATCAATCTCTGTAGAGATCAACGATATATAGTCTGAACAAGAACCAAACAAGGGAGGGGTGCCTGGGTGGCACAGCGGTTAAGCGTCTGCCTTCGGCTCAGGGCGTGATCCTGGCGTTGTGGGATCGAGCCCCACATCAGGCTCCTCCGCTGGGAGCCTGCTTCTTCCTCTCCCACTCCCCCTGCTTGTGTTCCCTCTCTCGCTGGCTGTCTCTATCTCTGTCAAATAAATAAATAAAATCTTAAAAAAAAAAAAAAAAAGAACCAAACAAGGGAATATCATTCTCACACACTGCTCCCAATCTGGAAATAAAATGATATCCAATACGCTATTTTTTTAGATTAATTTATTTATCTGAGGGGGGGAAGGTGCAGAGGGAGAGGGAGAGCAGACTCCCCACTAAGCACAGAGCCTGACATGGGGCTCATTTCCAGGACCCCGCGATCACATCCTAAGCCCAAATCAAGAGTTGGCAGCTTAACCAACTCAGCCACCCAGGCGCCCCCACATATGTTATTCTATAATAAAGAAAAAATCAAAGAGTAAATCATGATAAGAATGTCAAACAAATGGTTACAAATACAATCTCTCTGTAAAATGCAGACACACACACATGCACTCACAGACAAAATAACCAAACAGGTTTCACTGGAGAAATTACATAAATAAAACTGAAGAATTAGGTTTCTGGCACATCCCCTATCATTGATTCGATACTGCAGTAGTAAATTTCTATTTATTCACTCTCCCATTTCTTTGCAGTAAAGCCCCAAAACTGCTGATCCCCACGGCCAACTCCCTCTCCCCCGGAGGCGGCTACAAAGGATTACCACTACGTTTTTCTGGAAAACTGAAAATAATAAGGGTTGGTGGCAACTGAAGAAACATCAAGGTGTTGGTAGGCCAATATATCAGTAATCAGTTCCGTTCCATTAAAAAAATATATATAGATATAAATACAGATATAGATTAAGAAGCCTCAAATAAAATGTCTAAGTAAGTACGACATATTAACAGGCTAAAACACTATTTCATTACTAAAAGTGACATGTACATGGGGCACCTGAGTGGCTCAGTTGGTTAAGCATCTGCCTTTGGCTCAGGTCATGATCTCAGGAAGGTGAGATGGAGCCCCACGACAGCTCTGTACTTGGTGTGGAGCCTGCTTGGGATTCTCTCTCTCTCTCTCTCCCAGCCCCTCCCTCCCATGCTCGCTGGCTCATTTGTTCTCTCTCACTCTCAAATAAATCTCAAAAAAAAAAAAGTGACATATACAATAACTGGCAATATGTGGGAAAGTTTCTACGAAATGGGCAACAGGGAAAAAAGAGACTCAAAATAACACAGTAGTAGGAACAAAAATATGAAATTTACGTATATTGATGAGAAACACAGAGAATTGCCTTATATTCAGTCAAGTTTCATGTTCATTTGTTATCATGGTTCCTTAACAAACTACAAATCCTTTTTTTCAAAGAATTGAGAAAATACATACATTTTCAGCTTTATAGACCTTCTACTGAATTCCCAAGGAGAATATGCAAGGTGAACTGGTACAACAAATCATCTCTTACTGGAATAAGTTGTTTGAAAGAAAGTTAAATATCTGAAATTCCTACTATTACTACTCCTACTACTATAAATCCATAATCCCTAAACAACTCAAGTAACTCTGAATGAAATATGTGAATGTATAAATATTCATATTAAGTAGGACAAATGAAGACTAAAATAATTCAGGTCATGTCTTCATAGCTTTTTGGAATTTCAATCAAGAGACTGTTAACCTGTATGACCAGTACTATTTGATGGCTTGACTTTCATTCTTTTTTTTTTTTTTTCCCTTATTTAAGCAATCTCTACACCTAATGTGGGGCTTGAATTCAGGACCCTAAAAACAGGAGCTACATGCTCTACTGACTAAGCCAGCCAGGTGCCCATGATGGCTTGACTTTCTAATGCAGCTTGAAAAACTATTCCCCAGATATCCATAATTAACTTCTCATTTTACAGATGGTTTAAACCCAAAAGTATTTACAAGTATCTATTTCAATAAGTAAATTATTTGAAAATCTCTTAAGTTCACTCCTTTCCTACTGCCATTGCCTCCACTCTAGCCCAGACACTCCGGATTCTATAGCTATCTTATTATTCATCCTCGCATCTACCTCCCTGACTACAGTGCTTCTCTTCAATCAATCCTGTACATTGCTACTAGAGAAAAATCCCACGTGCATTTTATTTATTAAAATCTCTTATTCAAAGCCCATGATGGCATCTTACTGCTGCAGATAGTTATAAGCTACTATGACTGGTATTTCTTAGCCTTCTACATCAGTGGTTCTCAAGGTATGGTCCCCAGACTAGCAACATCCACAATAAAGTTAAGTTCTGGATTTTTGATTATTCATTTTGCTGAGGTGGCTGCAAACTGAATTTTTAAAAAACAAACTAATTTACTGTTTAAAATATACAGAATGAACTTTCTAAAAACAAATACTTTCCTTTTTATTCATAAATCCTTCTCAACTCATATGGTTTAGCTGAGAAGGATTTATGAATAAAAAAAGTATTTTTCATAATCTTAACAAAATTTATTTAAATTTTGTTACAATCAAAATTCATCTCCACAAAAATTGTTTCTGTTGCCATTTTTAAAGGAAAACTATTATCTGTACAGATTTTGTGGACCCATTTAATAATAAACGCAATCAAGAAATCCTAACTGTGTTCCTGTGGACACCCAGCAAGCACACTGTATAGCTGCTTATCATATACAGAAAAACACTGTGTAAACTGTATCATCAGTTTGAAGCCATGTTATCTGAACATAAACAGTAACTGTCATACTAAATTTTGTCAGCTTTCAGAGTAGGATGAAGACTGGACAGAGAATTTAACTCCTAATGAGATCAAATTAAACTCAATACACTTGAACTGCCTGGTCCCAAAACATGGCCCAAGATGCTCTACTACATTACCTGGCAAACCGCTCCTTATCATTAGACATCTGATCATCATCACACCTAAAGAAGAAAAATAAGATTAGCCCAAAGCATTACACTTGTGACATCTGAAATAAAAACTAGAAAGGAGTAAAAATAGTCAACAGGAAAAAAAAAAAAAAAGCCAATGGAAAAGCATCACAAAGCAATAGAGATAGTAATACCATCCCAAAGAATTTAAGAAACTCATGACTGTTATTCGTCAGGTTTCTGATGTTCTCCTTTACCCTTACTCATCAGAAACTCCAAAAAAGGATAATGATCTCATGAGGGCACAGATGACTGCCCTGTCACCACCTCTCTGAAGTTAGGGATAGTTTTAATTATGACAAAAAAACATGGAACATAAAATTTACCATCTTAATCAATTTTTAGAGTACAATTCAGTAGTGCTAACTATATTTACATTCAGATCTATAGAACTTTCTAATCTTGCAAAACTGAAACTCTATGTACACTAACCATCATCTTGCCACCTGCTCCCCACCCGACCGACCCCCAGCTCCTGGTAACCATCACTGTACTTTGTCTCTAATTTTGACTACTTTAGATACTTCATATAAGTGAGATCATATAGTCTTCTTGTGACTGGCTTATTTTACTTAGTATAATGTCCTCAACATTCATCCATGTTGTAGCATATGCCAGGATTTCCTTCCTTTTTAATGATGAACAATATTCCACTGGACATATGTGCCACATTTTCTTTATGCATTCATCTGTCAATGGATATCTGGGTTGCTTCCACTTCTTGGCTATTGTGAAAATGAGGCAGTGCACAGGAGTGTGCAAATACCTAAGACCCTGCTTTCAGTTACTTTGGATATTTATAACCAGAAGTGGGGGTGCTGAACCATACGATGATTCTGTTTTTAATTTTTTGAGGAATCTCCATACTGTTTTCCACAGTGGTTAAATTTACAATTTACATTCCAACCAACAGTGCACAAGGGTTCCCTCTTTTTCACATCCTTACCCAACACTTATTTTCTGTTTCTTTGATGGTGGCCATCATCATGGGTGTGAGGTGGTATCTCACTGCAGTTTCAATTTGCATTTCTCTAATGATTAGTGATGTTGAACGTCTTAACATATGCTTGTTGGCCTTTTGCATACCTTCTTTGGAAAAATGTCTATTCAAGTCATTGCCAATTTTTAATCAGATTGTTGTTTTAATTATTGAGTTGTGGTAGTTCTTCATATATTATAGGTATTAACCTCTTATCAGATACATGATTTGCAAATATTTTCTCCCATTATATGGGTTATCTTTTCACTGTTTTCTCTCATGCACAGAAATTTTTAAGAGATAGCTGTAACTTATGACATAAACAATGTTCTTTATTTCTCTGATCAAGGAAACACAATCCATTCAACCCAACAACTTCTGCTTAATAAGCCAATAAATCATACCTGCTAAATACAGAAACTACAGGATTTGTTGAGGGAGGAAAACCTAACTTTAAAAACACTACTCTCTGGATGATCTAAATTTTCCTCTTCTCACTGCCACAGGATCTTAACAAAGATCTATCAACTTTGGGCAGAAAGTGCTTTTGGGAGACAGGTAAGTCTCACAAAATTTGCAGTTAAACCAGCATATTAAATTAGAGCCAAAATTTATACTGCTCCTTCACAGGCTGTAAATCCTCAACTAATCCAACCCCAAGAATTTTCAGTTTTTGAAAATAACAGGAGAGCAGAAGAATGGACAAACATGGAGATGTAACTGAATTCCAGCTCAAGTACAAATGGTCTGTTCCTAGAACACAAAATATGCTTTAAATCAGATGCTGCTAATTCCTAGTGAAAACATGTAACTTAAACTGAAAAGAGAGACCTATAATTTACATATTAACTTTGAATCTCAAGAGTGAGTCTTCTAGATCCTTACTACTGAAAGTATGGTCAGTGCCTGGAAGCAGATTCCAAAAATGAATCAGAACACAGAACCCTGGGCCCTACTCGAGGCCTACTGAATTACATTTTTTTTAAGTAATCTCTAGACCCAATATGGGTCTTGAACTCACAACCCTAAGATCAAAAGACGCATGTTCTACCAACTGAGCCAACCCAGACCAACTGAATTAGAATCTTCACCTTAATAGGAAACCCCAGGTGGCTTTGCATACACAGTGAAGTCTGAGAAGCACTACTGTGGATACTAGTAACTGACATTGTACCTGGAGTTTCAAAGCCTTGATATTATTAAAAAGGATTTTTATAGGTGTCTAGAGAATATAACAAAATGACATTTGAACAAATCAATGAAAACAGATGATGAATTACAACTTTCAAAAGTAGCATCCACCAAGGAGATTTAGTGCTGACTTATGGATACAATGCAAGGAAGACTTTCACACGCTGACCAGAGTGGAAAATTCCAATTGTTTAAAAAAAAAAAAGAAAAGAAAAGAAATTTGGTGATGCCTCTCTCAGACATAATGACCCACTAGGTAAAATGAATTGTGACAGTCTTTTTTTATGGTTGGGGAAAGAACAAATGAACCTTTCTGGATCTGCATATAGTTTGAGACTACTAAATTTTGTGGAAATGAAGACAATGACTCAGAGCCAGAACTAACTGAGAAGTATAAATAAGTCTACTAGTGGGGCACCTGGGTGGCTCAGTCATTAAGCATCTGCCTTCGGCTCAGGTCATGATCCCAGGGTCCTGGGACAGAGCCCCGCATCAGCCTCCCTGCTCTGCAGGGAGCCTGCTTCTCCCTCTTCCACTCCCCCTGCTTGTGTTTCCTCTCTCACTGTCTCTCTCTCTGTCAAATTAATAAAATCTTTTAAAAAAAAAGTCTATCCTCCCCCCAAAATTGAAATATCGTCCCCCCTTCACATTTATTAATACTCATGAAGTCTCAAGAGCTCTTTTGGAGAATTATTTTCTGCAATGTTCTGCAACTATTTCTTCATGGTAGCCAAGTTACGATTGTTGTTTTCAAGAATATCTGGTAGGGTTCAGCAACTAGTTAGTAGTGAGAAGTATAAACCTAAATAAAAATTACCAAAATGAAAAAAAAATAGATGTCTCTGGCAGAACTTAAGCATTATAAAACTAAACAATTATGGCAAGGAATTTACAATATGGACATTCTCCTTGCAAAAACAAAAACTGAGGACATTATGAATGTATGTACACACATATACATTTAAATACACTTACATACGTACTGAATATGTCTAGAAGGATACTCAATAAACTGGAAACTGTAGTTGTCTAAGGGGAAGGGTCTGAAGTGAAAGAAGACATACCTGAACTACACATAACTTTGCGCTGTTTAAAAACTTACAAAATATATTATTTTTTAAGATCTAGTTAATAAGACAAATGAAATTTGGACTATCACATAAATAATGGCTTTTTTTTTTTTTAACAGGGCTCCTTTATTTATTAAATATTTGTTACTCAACAAAGTAGACCCACCTAGGTAATATTTTCAACTTTGAAAAGGAAAAACGGCAGGTTGCAGTCAAGGTTATCTTTCTTTCTTTGACTCTTACTGCTTTCCTTACTTAGAAACAAAGCCAAATAATTGATCTTTAGCAGAAATAAATATTTCCCTTCTTTGAAAAAAACTCCTCCATCGATATATCAAGAAGTCCATTTTCAGTGCTCCAGAAGATTCATTATTCAAGGATACAAATTCTAATTCCTGCTCTGTAGAAGTCAACGGATATCAGAAAGTATGTTAGATACATTAATGACCCCCCCCCAATGAATTATACCTTAGCCTCCTAACACACTGACTCAGGACATGGACATAAAATTTGCTTTGGCCAATGGTGCACCAGCAAATGTCAATACAAAGCAGAGGCTTGATAAGCACTTAGACTGGGACTTGCCCTTCAGATTGTAGCCATCGGCATGTAAAGAAACTCAGTTTGACCTCCTTAAGGATAAAAGACCACAAAGAAAACAGAACAACCATCCAACCAATCCACGGCATTGTGAGAAATAATAAATTGTTGTTGTTTTTAAACCACACAGCAACTAACTGTAACAGAGGGTCTTGGAAATTCTCTGACCTTTCTTCACTGAGCTTCTTCCTCTGGAGCCATTAACAAAATGCTTTAAAAATTTATGAAGTATAATACAAAACTTTAGTTTTAGGATAAAGCACTCACCTTAGGCCTAAGGACAAAAATACTACAGTTCAGAAATATAAAGATCATGAACTAATTTTTAATATCAGAAATCTAGAGAAAAAAATTTAAAATCTTACCTCAAAAATTTACTGTTCCCTTCTCCATCATCATCAAAATCCAACCTGGGTAAAGCCAACAATAAATATTGTAAGTCCACTGACAATACAGAACACTAATTACAAATTCTTGGGGCACCTGGGTAGCACAGTCATTAAGCGTCTGCCTTCGGCTCAGGGCGTGATCCCAGCATGCTGGGATCAAGCCCCGCATCGGGCTCCTCTGCTGGGAGCCTGCTTCTTCCTCTCCCACTCCCCCTGCTTGTGTTCCCTCTCTCGCTGGCTGTCTCTCTCTTTGTCAAATAAATAAATAAAACCTTTAAAAAAAAAAAAGAACACTAAGAAATTACAAATTCTCAACCCACAAGCTATCTGAACACCCACCCAAATGGAATAGGAAAAGAGTAAGTGGACAGAAGTCAAACAAAGATATGTGACTTGTACCAAACTCGGCAATCAAAAGAGTACCCATTGCTACCTTACATTTTCCTAAGTTGGCAGTCTACCTTTGCCAAAGTTTTGTATCAGAGAACAAGAACCTCTACCAAAGGAATAGGCATACACTCAAAAATGAAAATAAAAAATTAATATGAGTAAGTCAGGTCCATTTTTCAATTCTATAGTCTAAGCTATGTTACTAGATTTCTGAAACATATTCCAAAAGAGTGATGTTACATAATGGAGCAATTTAAGATCTCAGAAGATTATTAATTAATGCTTCTTTACATCACACATCTAATAAACATGTAATATATGCTACAGTCAAGACAATGCTAGATGAGAGGAAAACAAGAGACCTGCCCTCAAGGGATCCTCTACAAATATAAAACAAATGAGAATAGGAAGGTGCCATGTGAGGAGCACAAGCAATATGCTGAGACATTTAATGAAAGCAGCAGTGACTTTCATTTCAAGGGATTAGGGAAGATTATAGGTAACAAGGTAGGCCAATCTCCTATTAATCTCTGTACTCTATTAAACTAAAATGTTACCACCTTAACCCGGTGGTCACTCTTGGCATCTCTACTAGCCTCATAACCTGGCAACTCTACTAGCCTCATAACCTCACATTATGAGTCTCTAGATGGATTATATATGAAGTACACAGTGTTAATCCTGAAAGTGTTCATTCCTCTTCCCCCCTGTAGTCCCCTAATTACTTGTCAAAATCTACATAATAACTCCATTTCTAAGAATCTACCCTGAAGAAAATAAGAGAGAGAAAAAGTTTATGTACAAAAATGTTCACTAAGCATTACATATAATAGCAAAATCTTCAAAACAACTTAAATGTCCCAAAATAGGAACTTAGTACATCCATTTATGTAACTCAAAAATCATGTTTTTAAAAAATATTTAACAATATGAGAAAAAGGTTACATATGGTTAGGTAAAAAGACCAGGCTATATAAAACTATATAATTATAGATTACAACTACTAAAAAGATCTACATATAAAGAATGAAGAAATTATACTAAAAAACTGATAGGTGATAACAGGGTAGAAGGATTATTGCTATTCTTTCTTTGTTTCTATTTTCCAATCTTTATTTAAAAGAATGTGTATTAATGAGACAGAAGAAAGAGAAGTTAAGGAGTTAATCCCACTTACAATTGCACCCAAAACCATAAAATACCTAGGAATAAACCTAACCAAAGATGCAAAGGATCTGTACTCAGAAAACTATAGAGCATGCATGAAAGAAATTGAGAAAGACACAAAGAAATGGAAAAACGTTCCATGCTCATGGATTGGAAGAACAAATATTGTTAAAATGTCTACGCTACCTAGAGCAATCTATTCATTCAATAAAATCCCTATCAAAATACCATCAACTTTTTTCACAGAGCTGGAACAAATAATCCTAAAATTTGTATGGAACCAGAAAAGACCCCACATAGCCAAAGAAATGATGAAAAAGAAAACCAAAACTGGTAGCATCACAATTCTGGACTTCAAGCTCTATTACAAAGCTATAATCAAGACAGTATCGTACTGGCACAAAAACAGACACATAGATCAATGGAACAGAATAGAGAACCCAGAAATGGACCCTCAACTCTATGGTCAACTGATCTCTGACAAAGCAGGAAAGAATATCCACAAGAAAAAAAGACAGTCTCTTCTGCAAATGGTGTTGGGAAAATTGGACAAGCACATGCAGAAGAATGAAACTGGACCATTCCTTACACCATACACAAAAATGAATTCAAAATGGGATGAAAGACCTAAATGTGAGATAGGAATCCATCAAAATCCTAGAGGAGAACACAGGCAGCAACCTCTGACCTCGGCCACAACAACTTCTTGCTAGACACATCTCCAAAGGCAAGGAAAACAAAGGCAAAAATGAACTATTGGGACTTCATCAAAATAAAAAGCTTTTGCACAGAAAAGGCAACAGTCAAAAAACCAAAGGACAACCAACAGAATGGGAGAAGATATTTGCAAATGACATATCAGATAAAGAGCTAGGATCCAAAATCCATAAAGAACTTATCAAACTTAACACCCAAAGAACAAATAATCCAATCAAGAAACGGGCAGAAGACATGAACAGACATTTCTTCAAAGAAGACATACAAATGGCCAACAGACACATGAAAAAATGCTCAACATCACTCAGCATCAGGGAAATACAAATCAAAACCACGAGATACCACTTCACACCAGTCAGAATGGCTAAAATTAACAAGTCAGGAAATGACAGATGTTGGCAATGATGCAGAGAAAGGGGAACCCTCTTAAACTGTTGGTGGGAATGCAAACTGATTCAGTGAACTCTGGAAAACAGTATGGAGGTTCCTCAAAAAGGTGAAACTAGAGCTACCCAAGACCCAGCAATTGCATTGCTGGGTGCAAAGATATAAATGTAGTGACCTGAAGGGGCACCTGCACCCCAATGTTTATAGCAGCAATGTCCACAATAGCCAAACTATAGAAAGAGCCCAGACGTCCAACAACAGATGAACGGATGAAGATTTGGTATATATATACAACAGAATACTACTCAGCCATCAAAAAAAAAAAAAGAAATCTTGCCATTTGCAATGACATGGATGGAACCAGACAGTATTATGCCAAGCGAAGTAAGTCAATCAGAGAAAGACAATTGTCATATGATCTCACTGATATGTGGAATTTAAGAAACAGCATCATAGGGGAAGGGAGGAAAAAATAAAACATGACAAAATCAGAGAGGGGGACAAGCCATAAGAGCCTCTTAATCATAGGAAACAAACTGAGGGCTGTTGGAGGGGTGGGGGAATGGGGTAACTGGGTGATGGACATTAAGGAGGGCATGTCCTGTAATGAACACTGGGTATTATATTACTACCTCTGAAACCAATAATACATCATATGCTAATTAACTGAATTTAAATAAAAATAAATTAAAAATAAAGAATGTGTAGTACTTCTTTTAATATATTTTCCTGATTATCAATAATACCCATTCATTTCAGAAAATGTGAAAATAAAAACAAGTCTCCCATAATCTCATCATCCAGAAATTTGATGAGTATCCTCTCAGTTTTGCTATGCAGACATTACACATATTTCTTTCTGACATAGTAAGTGATATGTTACATAAACTGTAACCTCCCAACATATTGTGAACTTTTTTCTGTACTGATACATACTTGTCACCTCCAATAGCTGTACGGTATTCCATTTCAAATATACTATAATATACTCAACCAATCCTCTAATTTTGATACTTATAGTGCTTCTAATTGTTTGCTATTATACGTAACCATTTACACTGTGTTTAAAAGAGTGAACTCTAAAGCTAACCTTCCAAGGTTAATATCAAAGATCTTCTTCCACTTACTGGCTTTAGAACCTTGAGTAAGCTACTTATTCAATGAGTTAAAATGTGTAAAACTCTTGGAAACATAGCAAGTCTTAATATGCTACTCACGTTACCTCCTAAACCCAATGACCACTCTAGCATTATTATTAGCCGGTGAAATTTAAAGATTAGCTATATTAGCTACACAATTTTTCTTTCTGAAAGAGAGAAAGCTAGTGTGCATGTGTGAGTCGGGGGAGGAGACAGACGGAAACAGAATCTTAAGCAGGCTCTAGGCCCAGCATGGAGGGATTCAGGGATCCATCTCATGACCCTGAAATCATGACCCGAGATGAAATCAAGCTGGACATTCAACCAACTGAGCCACCCAGGTGCCCCTTAGCTACACAATTTTTAAAAAGAAAGCAAAAACAGAAATTTAACAAAAAACAGACAAAACACTACCCATTCTCCCAGGCTTTTTTTTTTTTTTTTAAGATTTATTTATTTACTTGGGGCACCTGGGTGGCTCAGTCGCTTGGGCGTCTGACTCTTGGTTTCAGCTCAAGCTATGGTCATGGGATGGAGCCCTGAATCAGGCTCTGAGCTCATCGGAGAAGATTCTCTCCCTATGCCCCCGCACACACGCAGGCACTCCCTCTCTCCTAAATAAATAAATCTTCTTTTCTAAAGAGTAATACACAAATTATACTAATAAAGAAAAAAATCTTAAAAGCAGCAAGGCAAAAGAGGTCCTTAACTTACAAGGGAAAACCCACAAGGCTACTGGAGATTTCTCAACAGAAACTTGGCAAGCCAAAAGAGTGGCATGATATATTTAAAGTGTTGAATGGGGAAAATCTGCAGCCAAGAATACTCTCTATCCAGCAAGGCTATCATTCAGAAGAGAAGGAGAGATAAAGAATTTCCCAAACAAAAACTAAAGGAGTTCGTGACCACTAAACCAGGCCTGCAAGAAATATTAAAGTGGACCCTGACTGCAAAGGAGAGACCAAAAGTGACAAAGACAAGAAAGGATCAGAGAAAATCTCCAGAAACAACAACAGAACAAGTAATAAAACAGTTATAAATACATATCTATCAATGATTACTTTGAATGAAAATGGACTAAACACTCCAATCAAAAGAAACAGGGTGTCAGAATGGATTAAAAAAACAAGACCCAACTATATGCTGCCTACAAGAGACTCATTTTAGACCCAAAAACACCTGCAGATTGAAAGTGAGGGGGTGGAAAAACATCACACAAATAGATGTCAAAGAAAGTTGGAGTAGCAATACAAAGACAACGTAGACTTCTAGGTTCTTGTATTGTTTTAGACCTGCTTTGGTATCAGGGTAGTACTGGCCTCATGGAATGACTGTGAATGTGATCACCTTATTCCGTTACTTCTAAGATTCTGATAAAGATTGTCATTACTATTTTTTAAATTTTTGTGGGGTTCGCCAATGAAGCCATGTGCCTTGGGTTCTTTTGTGTTGGGAGATTTTTGATTCCTAATTCAACTTTCATTCATATTATTGGTTTATGAAGATTTTCTACTTCTTAGATTCAAGATTCAGGATTCAATCTTGGTAAATTGTGCATTTTTAAAAATTATGGTTTTTTCCTAAGTTATCGGATTTGTTCTTACATAATTATTCAGAGTACTCTGTTCTCACACTATGTATTTCTGTGGTTATCTATTGTACGGTTTCCCTTCCATTTTGGTTCTCATTTTGGTTTTTGAGTATCCTTTTTTCCCTGAATGTAGTTAAAGCATTGCCAATTTTTTTCTTTTTTTTGTAAAAACTAGTCAGTACTTTCAGTGTTATGCTATTGTTTATTCTGTTCTCTTATTTCTGATTTTTCTTTATTTCCCTCCTCTACTAAATGTCAGCTGTTTCTTCATTTTCTACACAGGCTATAAATACAGGCATTTATAGCATAAATTTCATTCTAACATCTGTTTTCACTGCATCCCACAGGTTTTAGAATATTGTTTTTGTTTTGAGGCATATTTTGATTTGCCATTTGATTTATTTGGCCCACTGCTTGTGTCATAGTGTGTTATTTAATTTTTACATACTAAATATTTAATATTTACACTGCACATTTTCCAGCTTTATTGTTGATCTCAGTTTTGTACTCTTGTGGTTGGAAAATAGACTTGATATGATTTCAGTCTTCTTAAATTTGTAATATTTGTTACGCTTCTTTTTATGTGATTTAACCAGGGAATTCTTCTGTGTGTACTTGAAGAAAATGTGTATTCTGTTTTTCTTGGATGGAATGTTTTACATTATCTTTTAGAACCACGTATTCTGAAGTATGCTTCAAATAAGAAATACTCTTGTTGAAGAAAAAAAAAAACTTTAACTGAGGGTACTCATTTAAAATAAAATATATCAGAGGGAAGGTGTGGGGGATGGGTGAAACAGGTGAAGGGAATTAAGAATACACTTGTCGGGGCGCCTGGGTGGCACAGCGGTTAAGCGTCTGCCTTCGGCTCAGGGCGTGATCCCGGCGTTATGGGATCGAGCCCCACATCAGGCTCCTCCACTATGAGCCTGCTTCTTCCTCTCCCACTCCCCCTGCTTGTGTTCCCTCTCTCGCTGGCTGTTTCTATCTCTGTCAAATAAATAAATAAAATCCTTTAAAAAAAAAAAAAGAATACACTTGTCATGATGAGCACCTGAGTAACGATGTACAGAATCATTGAGTCACTATATTGTACACCTGAAACTAATATAACACACTGTGTTAATTATACAGTAATTAAAGTAAAATCTTAATAAAAAATAAAATTAAGAATAAATAATTTTGCACATAAGAAATTTAGATAAAAACAATTCTGTAAAAGGAAAAAAATCCAGGGACTGAAGAGCAGTATTTGACAGCAGTGTAGTTAGTAACCATTTGAAATGAGAGGGTTGGGCATAGCAAAAAGGATTCAGCCACTAACTAAATCAGGCTCGCTTATAGGAGAGCCATTCATGACAGGATACCCAAACTCACCCTGGTCGCCGCTTAATAGCCCTGTGGACAATGGCTCCTCCACCTTGAATCCCAGGCCCAGGGTTTCCTGAGGCAATGGCTGGACCCAGTGATGGCACATCTGATGTCATTTCTATCAGAAAAAAATGGAAATATACATTTAAGAAAGATAGTCCTTTCTTATCATCATCATCATCATCACCAATTTCACTAGAAGAAAGCCTCATGGTATGGATGAAATCCCAGTAGCTTGCTAGAAAACCCATATGCTTATATCCAGATTGCTCTTCTTGAATTCTTACACTGGTGAAAGCATACATTCCCAGAGTTTGGAAGAGGGAGTACTATATTCTATCTGCTGCCCTCACTTTTAAAAGCTTGTGATAGTAACATAACGCTAATCAAAAACAAACACACACACACACACAATCAGTTTATACATTTTACTCATACAACAAACATACATAACTTAGATCCTTTTATTTATTTTATTTAAAAAATATAGAAAAGAACCCAAAATAACTGGAAGTCTAACTCCACCTAGCAATAACAAAGCAGCACTCTCCTTTCCTCTCCCAAAGTGGTGTCAGTGAAAGCCAGCTAAAACAGGTTTAAATAAGATCTAATATCTGGGATGCCTGGGTGGCTCAGCCGGTTAAGCATCTGCCTTCAGCTCAGGTCATGATCCTAGGGTCCTGGGATCAAGACCCACATCAGGCTCCTTGCTCAGCAGGGAACCTGCTTCTCCCTCTGCCTGCCGCTTTCCCTGCTTGTGTGCACACTCGTTCTCGCTCTCTTGCTCTCTCTCTCACAAATAAAATCTTTAAAAAAAAATAAGATATAATATCACATAATACAAAATCATTCAAACTTCAATTTTTTAAGAAAGAAAATCACTCATTATACCAAGAACCAAGAAGATCTCAAATTGAATGAAAAATAACAATGATATGTCACAGCTGTTAGAATTATCTGACAAAGATTTTAAAAGCAGTCATGATAAAAATGCTTCAACATTAACACAGGTGAAACAAATCAATCGAAAGCCTCAGCAAAGAAAGTCTCAACAAAGACATACGATATAAAGAAGAATCAAATAGAAATTTTAGAACTGAAAAATAACTGAAATAAAAAGTTAAGTGGATTGATTCAATAGCAGAATGGAGAGAACAAACAGAAGAATCAGTGAAATGGAAGACAGAACACTAGAAATTACCCATTAGAGTACTGGGAAAGAGAAGAGAAAGAGGGCAAAACTGATGTCTGAAAATTTCCCAAATTTGGCAAGAGATGTAACCTACAGATTCAAGAAGTTGAGTAAACTCCAAAAGGATAAAACTAAAGAAATGTATTCCAACACATATCACAATTAAACTTCTAAAAACTAAAGACAAAGTTTTGGAAGTAGCTAGAGAAAAACAACACCTTACCTACAGAAGAAAAATAATTCAAACAGCAGCAGGTTTTTCATCTGAAACTATGGAGGCAAAAATACTGTGGCACGATATCTTTTAAGTTTTGGGAAAAGAACTGTCAAACCAGAATCCTACAACCAATGATAGCGAAACTATCATTCAGGAGTGAAAGGGAAATCAACACTCTCTGATGATGTAAAACTAAGGAGAACTTGCAACCAGCAGACCTACCCTTAAAAAATGGCTAAACAAAATTCTCTAAACAGGGAAGAAATTATAAAACAAGGAATTCTGGAACATATCAACATATATCAAGAAATAAAAAAGAACACAGTATGCAAAAACATGGGTAAAATCCATAGGCTTTCCTTCTCTTTTTGAGTTTTCTGAATTACATTTGGTGGTTGAAGCAAAAAATACAACACTGTCTGCTGTGTTTCTGAACGTATACAGAGGAAATATTTATGACAATTAAATTAAGAATGGGGATACTAAAGGGAGGTAAGATGTTAACACTTAAAGTGATGAAATGATACCACCCATAGACTGTGATGTTATGATATATAATGCAATGCCCAGCAACTGCCAGAAAAGCTATACAAGGAGATACACCAGCAAACATTACAGATAAATCAAAATGCAATTCTTTTTAAGATTTTACTGTAATTTTTTTAAAGTTTATATATATATTTTTTGGTAATGCCTACACCCAATGTGGGGCTCAAACCCACAACCCCAACATTAGGAGTCACACACTCTTCCAACTGAGCCAGCCAGGTGCTCCTCAAAATGGAATTCTAAAAAAACATTGAAATAACCTACAGGAAGGCAGAGAAAAAAATAGAGAAACAGAAACCCAAACAAACGAGGAAAAAACAACAACACAGACTTAAGCCCTAACATATCAATTTTATTATACATTTAAACAGTCTAAATACACCAATTAATAAAAGGAGATTAGCAGAACAAATAAAAAAACATGACACAGTCTACAAGAAAGTTGCTTCAAATGTAACAGTAGAGACAGGTTGAAAGTAAAAGGATGAAAAAAGATATATCATATAAACACTGATCAAAGGAATGCAAGAGTAGCTAGCTGTGTTAATAATAATCAGATAAACTCCAAAGCAAAAAAATGACCAGAGACAAAGCACATTATATAATATTCAAGCCACCAAGACTCTTGGCAGCTATGCACCAAACAACAGAGCTGCAAAATCTGTTAAACAAAAACTGATAAAACAGAAAGGAGAAAATAATTATAGCTGGAGATTTCAACACCCCTCATTCAACTGCCAGAACAATTAGAAAATCAGCAAAGATATAAAAGATCTCAAGGACACCCTCAACCAACGGGATCTAATTAACATTTACTGAAACACTCTACCCCACAATAGCAGGTACACATTCTTTTCAAGTGTCCCCAGAGTATAAATCAAGATAGATATATCCTGGGTCATTAAACCTCAACAAATTTACAAAAATGAAATCATAGATTATATTCTCCAATTACAATGGAATTAAACTAGAACTCAGTAACGGAGAACAAGAAAATCACCATATACCTGGACACTAAATGACACATTTCTAAATAATCAATGATTTAAAAAAGAAGTCTCAAATGAAATTAAAAATACATAGAAATAAAATGCAAATTAAAATACAAGATAGTAGGGGCGCCTGGGTGGCACAGCGGTTAAGCGTCTGCCTTCCGCTCAGGGCGTGATCCCGGCGTTATGGGATCGAGCCCCACATCAGGCTCCTCTGCTATGAGCCTGCTTCTTCCTCTCCCACTCCCCCTACTTGTGTATCGTCTCTCGCTGGCTGTCTCTATCTCTGTCAAGTAAATAAATAAAAATCTTAAAAAAAAATAAATAAATAAAAAAAATAAATAAAATACAAGATAGTAAAATTTGTGGAACATAGCAAAAGCTATACTAAGAAAATTTTGTAACACTAAAATGCTTACACTGGAAAACAGGAAAAGTCAAGTCAATCATTTAAGCTTCCACTTCAAGAACCTAGAAAAAGGACAAAATAAATGCAAAGCAAGCAAAAGGAAGGAAGTAACAGACAACGTAAATCAATGAATTTGGAAAGAGAAAAACACTTTAAAAAAATAAAATCAATAATCAATCAACATAATCCACCATACTAATAAGGTAAAGAAAAAAGTAACCAACGATCATTATCAACTTACACAAGAAAGCATTTGATAAAATCCAACACTCATTCCTAACTAAAATCAGAAAAATAAAAATAGAGGGAAATGTCTTTAACTTGAAAAAAGAATCTACCCCTTCCAAAACAACAACAACAACAACAACAAAAAGGCCTAAACCTAATATTATACTTAATGGTGAAAGACAACACTTTTATGATTGGAAAGTAAGCAAGAATGTTCCCTCTTATCATTTATTCAAACATAGTGTGGGAAACCCTAGCCAGTGCAAAAAAAAAATGCAAGAAAAGGAAACAAAAGGCATAAAGATCAAAAAGGAAGAAATAAAACTGTCCCCATTCACAGATGGCATGGCTGTCTTTGTAGAAAATTCTAAGGCATCTAACAAAAAACCTCACACAGCAAGTAAGTGAATCCAGCAAAACTGCAGGATATAAGGTAAGTATACAAGAATAAACTGCTCCTATACATTAACAACTAATAGACACCAAAATTTAAAATACAAAGGTATCTACAGGCACGCCTGGGTGGCTCAGTCCATTAAGCAGCCAACTCTTAGTTTTGACTCAGATTGTGATTTCTGGGTCCTGGGAAAAAGCTCTGCATCAGGCTCTGCACTCAGCAGGGAATCTGCTTGAGGATTCTCTCTCCTTCTCCTCTTCCCCCTGTTCACACTCGCTGTCTCTTTCTCTAAAATAAATAAATCATGGGGCGCCTGGGTGGCTCAGTTGGTTAGACATCTGCCTTTGGCTCAGGTCATGATCCTAGAGGCCCAGGATCAAGCCCCACATCAGGCTCACTGCTCTGCAGGGACCCTGCTTCTCCCTCTGTCCCTCCCCCCAATCGTGCTCTCCCTCGCTCTCTCTCTCAAATAAATAAAATATTTAAGAAAATATAAAATAAATCTTTTTTAAAAAGCTATTTGCAATCACTTAAAAAAAGAAAAAATACTTAAGTATAAATACAACAAACATCACAGGACCTGTATGCTGAAAGCAACACAACACTGATGGAAAGAAATCAAAAGATCTAAATAAATAGATATACCATGCTCATGATTTCAAAGACTCAACATAAAGATGTCAATTCTCTTCAGATTGATACACAGGTTTAATGTGATTCCTATCAAAATTCTACCAAGATGTTTTTATAAACAAGATAATTCTAAAATTTTTAAGGAAAGGTAAAAGAACAATAGCTAAAACAATTTTGACAAAGAAAAGTGGGAGGAATCAGTCTACCCAATTTCAAGGCTTATTATATATCTAGGTAATCAAAACTATGGAATCATAGCAGAGGGACACAGACACAGAGCAAAGGAATCCAGAAACAGACCCACAAAAATATGCCCAAATGATTTCTGACAAAAGTGCAAAAACGATTCAATAAAGACTGTCTTTTCAACAAAAAGTGCTAGAGCAACTGGACAACTGTAGATGAAAAAAACTGAACCTCAACCTAAGCTTTGCCCTTTATATAAAAATTAAACAGAACGGATCAATATGTAAATGAAAAAACTATGTAACGTTTAGGGGGGGAAAAGGGAGAAAATCCTTAGGATCTAGGTCTAGGCAGAGTACTTAGGTTTGACACCAAAAGCATGATCCATGAACAGTAAAACTGATAAATTGGATTTCATTAAAATTAAAAACTTTTAGTCTGTGAATGACTGCCAGAAGATGAAAAGCCAAGTAACAGTGGAAGAAAACACTGAAGGAGAAGACTTATATAAATATAGAATATATCAGAATATAAAAAGAACGCTCAAAACTCAACATTAAAAATGCGGTCTAACTACAACAGGGGCAAGACATGAAGAGACAGTTCACCAAAGATATAAAAATGGTAAATAAGCATATGAAAACATGGTCAACATCATTAGCCATGAGGGAAATGCAAATTCAAGCCACATTGAGATGCACTACATACCTATCAGAATGGCTAACGTTAAAAAAAATAAATAAAAATACCAAATGCTGGGAAGGATACAGAAAAAGTAGATCACTTATGCATTGCTGGTAGATGTAATACAGTACAGCCACTTCAGAAAATAGCCTGGAAGTTTTTTAAAAAACTTAGAACACCTGGGTGTCCCAGTCGGCTAAGCACCTGACTTCAGTTCAGGTCAAGATCTCAGGGTCCTGGGATCAAGACTGGAGTCCTTTCTTTTAGTTTGTTAAAGGCATGAATTACAAGTTTTCTCAGGTTGAACCATCTTTGAGTTCCTGGAATAAACCCTACTTGATAACTGCAGTAGATTGAATAATATAAAAATGCATGTCCACACAGAATCTCAGAATGTGACCTTACTTGGAAATAGGGTCGCTGGAGATATAAATAGCTAAGAATGAGGTCATAATGGGTTAGAGTCGGTTACAAATACAATGACTGCTTTTTGTGGGGGGTTTTTTTGTTGTTTTTTGTTTTTTTTTAAGATTTGAGAGAGAGAGAGAGCAAGAGTGAACAAATAGGCACATGCCCGGCAGGAGGAGGGGGAAAGGGAGAGGAGAGAAAGTCTCAAGCCAACTAGCGCTCAGCACGGAGCATTCAGCACTGAGATCAGAACCTGAGCAGAAAACAAGAGTCAGACACTGAACCCACTGCACCACGCAGGTGTCCCTGACTGCTTTCTTTATAAGAGGAAGGAGAGACACATTGGATACAGAGACAGAGATTTACATGTGTGAGCTAGAAAAGAGGGAGAGATTTCTCCCTCAGAGCCTCCAGAAGGAACCAAAGCTGCTAACACCTTCATTTCAGATTCCGAGCCTCCAGAACTATGAAAGAATACACTTCTGTTGCTTTAAACTCCCCAGTTTGTTAATTTGTCACAGCATGCCTGGGAAACTAATACAATAACGATGTACGATTCTTTTAATATACTCTGGATTTGAATCACTAATATTAGCTCCTTTCAAATGGAAGAACTTAGGGTAGCATAGTTAAGGCATATTCTTACTGCACTGAAATCCAGTATCTTCTATTAAAATCACAATTTCACAGCCTTGCCTGAGGAAAGCATCCACATCCTAGAGACCGAATGGAAAGCCAGGGGTTTGGATGAAGTCACTAACCTCTGCCTCTAGAGTTCTTCCAGCCTGGGTCCTGGGCCTCCAGGTCCTGGGCCCAAGCCGTGGCCTCCAGCCCAGCCATCCCTGAAGCAGACCAGCTGCCCCCACAGCCCATTTTTCCTGCCTAGCGAGGTCTTATGCAATTCGGGAGTTTTTCCATAAACTGACCCTTGTATTAATAGAGGCTTCAGGAGATTTTTGTTAGAAACTAAGGATCTCCCTTCAGCCCTGAACAGCTTTTTCCCTCGATTCCAACCCAAAGACTTATGTACCTTTCTAGTTCACTCAAATTTGTGGGTGGCTTCTCTCCCTTCCCTATTCTAAGTTCTTTAGTCCTACGTTAGCTTTACATCTCAGAAACAGTGAAATGTATGGAAGTAACAAAAAAAAAATCACAATTTCACAGAAATTACAGAAAAATAGTAAATACAACATATTTTAGTCATATTTAGTCAATATAATCTCTCAAATTTACAGAAAAGCTATTTCTAAATGTAACTTCCTTTCCTGAAATAGGAGAAATAATACAAAAATAAGTCACTGAAAACACACAACAGAGGAAAACAGGAGTGATATAGGAAGCATTAAAAGTTGGACCAGGGGCCCGGGTGGCTCAGTCGGTGAAGTGTCTGTCCAACTCTTGATTTCAGTTCAGGTCATGATCTCAGGGTCATGGGCTCAGTGCTCAGCGTGCAGTCTGCTTAAGATGTTCGCTCTCCCTCTGCCCCTCCCCTAACACACACTCACCCTTCTCCCTCTCCAATAAATAAATAAATAAAAATCTTTTTTTAAAAATTTGGATAATAAAATGTTCAAAAAGAAACCTTGGGAACAAATATTCATCATATTCTTAATGTCTGAAATATGAACTTTGGACAGGTTTTTAATGTTTTATTTATTATTTCTAAAATCTACCTCCAAATTATATTAGTAATAAATTGCACCTAACCTAAATACACAAAACCTCTTTTATGCATGTCTTTAATCACAAGCTCAAGCATTTATAACTGCCTTTAATAACACTGGATAAAGAATGGACTTAAGTACTCATCATTAAAATGATGATGCAACATAACAAACTATAGTAACCAAAACAGTATGGTACCAGCACAAAGACACAAAAACCAATGGACTAAAACAGAGAGCCTAGAAATAAATCCTCACATGTATAGTTAAATGATTTAACAAGGGTTTCAAGACAATTCAGTGGAGAATGGACAGTTTTTTTCAACAAGTGGTACAGGGAAAACTGTATATCCACAAGCAAAAGAATAAAGTTGTACCCTTACTTTACATCATACATAAAAATTACCTCAAAATAGATCAAACTCCTAAATGTAAGAACTAAAACTAGTTAACAGAAGAAAGCATAAGAGGAAAACTTCATGACAATGAATTTGGCAATTTCTTGAATATATCAAAAGCACAAGCAACAAAAGTAAAAAATCGATAAATTGGACTTTATCATTAGAAACTTTGTGCATCAAAGAACACTACTGGGGTGCCTGGCTACTCAACAGGTACAACATGCAACTCTTGATCTTGGGATTGTGGGTTCAAGCCCCATGTTAGGTGTAGAGATTACTAAAAAATAAAATCTTTTTAAAAAACCACACTATCAACGGAGTAAAAAGGCAACACATGGAATAGGAGAAAAAATTTGCAAATTATATATCTGACATGGAATGAATATCGAGAATATGTAAGTCCTACAACTCAACAACAAAAAACATAACCTGATCTTAAAATGTCCAAAAGACTTGAACAGACATTTCTTCAAAGAAGATACACAAATAGCCAATAAGCATATGAAAAGACGCTCGACCATAACCAGTCATTAAAGAAATGCAAATCAAAACTACAATGAGACATCACTTCACACCCATTACAATGGTCACCATCAAAAAAATTTCAAAATTATTTTTTAAAAAATTTAAAATAAAAAATAAACGGGTGCCAGCTGGCTTCATCTCGTGGTCGTGAGTTCTGGCCCCATGTTGGGCATAGGGCATACTTAAAACTTCTTTAAATTAAAAAATAACAAGTACTGGGGAAGCGTTTGCTGGCTCAGGTCACGATCCTGGAGTCCTGGGATGGAGCCCTGCATCAGCTCCTTGCTCAGGTTCTCCCTCTCCCCCCACCCCTTTACCCGCCCCCCCCACCCCGCTCATGCTTTTTCTTGCTATCTCTCTCTCTCAAATAAACAAATAATCTTTAAAAAAAAGAAAAAGTATTGATGAGGATGGGGGGAAACTGGAACTCTTGTATGCGGTTGGTGGGAATATAAAATGGCGCAGCCCCTACGGAAAACAGTATGGAGAGTCCTAAAAAAATGAGAAACAGAACTACTTTATGATCCAACAATTCTACTTCTGGATATATACTCAAAATAATTGAAAGCAAAGTCTCAAAGAGATACTTAGACAACATCCACGTTCATAGCAGCATTATTCACAATAGCCAAGAGGTGGAAGCAAGCCAAGTGTCCACTGACAGATGAATGGATAAAAAAATTGGGGCAGGGGCGCCTGGGTGGCACAGCGGTTAAGCGTCTGCCTTCAGCTCAGGGCGTGATCCCGGCGTTATGGGTTCGAGCCCCACATCAGGCTCCTCTGCTATGAGCCTGCTTCTTCCTCTCCCGCTCCCCCTGCTTGTGTTCCCTCTCTCGCTGGCTGTCTCTATCTCTGTCAAATAAATAAATAAAATCTTTAAAAAAAAAAATAAAAAAAAATAAAAAAAAAAATTGGGGCATATACATCCAATGGAATACTCCTTGGCTTTTTAAAAAAAGGAATTCCGCAATAACATACAATACAGATGAACCCTGAAGATATTAGCTAAGTGAAATAAGCTAGTCACAAAAGGAGAAATACTATATGACTCTACTTAAATGAGGTACCTAGAATAGTCAAATTCATTGAGACAGAGTATAAAATGGTCATTTCCAGGGGCTGGAGGGATTTGGAGAATGGGGAGTTATTATTTACTAGGTACAGAGTTTCAGTTTGCAAGATGAAAGAAGTTTTGGAGGTAGAAGGTGATGATGGCTCCACAACAATGTGAACATTATAAGGCCACTGAACTGTACATGTAAAAATGTTAAAATGGCAAATTTTACGTTATGTGCATTTCGCCACAATAAAAAAAACCTGTAATATATTGGAAAAATTTTGAGGTGGATCTATATCATTGAAATGGAAAGTTATCCACCATATATGATTATGGAAAAATAAGCTACAGAAAAAAATATATAATATATTCCTTTTTTAAGTTTATATGCATAACAAAATCCTGAAAGAACTCATTTAATATTAATTGCATACCTACTATATGCTAGGCACTATTGCAGATCCTAGAGATAAAGCAATAAAAAGAAAAGACAAAAATCCTAACCCTTACAAACTTTACATGCTAGTGGGAGAGCGAGATCAACAAGAAAAAGAACTAAAACATAAACTGGGATGACAATTTGAAAGTGACATTTTATAGGTAAAAAATGGATCAATATCAAATTTCAAAATCAAATTTCATATGATTCAACCTAATAATACGTTATATAGTGATAAATGTGGAGAAAAATAAACCAGGGGAAGTAAAATCACAAGTCTATAATGGTTAAGGGCGCCTGGGTGGCTCTGCCGGTTAAGCACCTGACTCTTGTTTTCAGCTCAGATCATGATCTCAGGATTCTGAGATCAAGCCCTGCATCAGAGTCCATGCTCAGCCCTGAGTCTGCTTGAGATTCTCTCTCTCACTCCTTAGGGGGGAAAAAAGTATATGAAAGTTGAAAGATAAGAGGATAGCAATTTTAGATAGTGAGGAAAGACATCACTGAAAAGGTAAAAGGAGATAGGAATAAGAGACAAGAGATAAGAAAAAGATAAGGGAATAAACAATGCAGGTATCTGGGGGAAATGCATTCTAGGCAGAGTGCAAAGATCCAGAGGTGAGAACATGCCTGTTAAGTTCTACAAATAGTGTGGGTGACATCATGGCTAGAATGGAGTGAGCAAATGTTACACAATAAACTAACCGTGGTTATCTCTGGGATGGCATTTAGAGACTTCTACATTTGATTTTCTGTATACCCTTATTATTTTCTTTTACATTAATCATGTATTACTTTTACAACTGGGAAATGCATGATCCCAATTTTTAAAAAAGAAAATGGGGGTGGGGGGAGATGGCATACATTGAATATCTGAGAGAACAAGGCTTAAACTTTAAAATTAGATAAATCTGGATTCTAATCCTAGGGTTACCACTTACCACCTGTATGACTTAATCTCTGAGTTTATCTATAAAATGTAGGTAATAATAGTACTGACTTTTTCCGAAGATTATATTAGATACTGCATATGAAAAGTACTTAGCATAGCACCTGACACCCTGTAAGTACTCCTTAAATAGTAGCTTTATAAAAATATATCAAACACAAAAATGTTAATTGATTTTGATATTAATTTTTTCATTACAAAAAATATATTAAAATATGGATACACAGAAAACCAAATGTAAAAGTCTCTAAAAATATTCAACAATACAGAAGAAAATAATCAAAAGGAAGATCCTCTACACACATACCCCAATCCCACGTTTCCCTTATGGGTAACTGCTAGTAACATTTTGATATGAATCTTTCCAGATCTTTTTCTGTACACCATATATCACAGGTTTTTTGGTAATTTTTACATAAGAAAGGAAGAGATATTATATTTATTCTCAATCTTTTGTTTTTTCCATATAACAAAAAATGTGAAGGTATGTCATGTCAATAAATAGCTCACTTTGTATATGTATTATGTATACTTTTACATAATCAAAACATTTTATATGTTTAAACATAAACATGTTTTAGTGGGGAAAAGAAAAGATGTGATAACCAATCAGATAAATACATGAAAGAATCCAAACACTTCCAGTTGCTTAGCCTGGGGAACCGGAAAAACTGTGATAGTCATGGAAGATACAGAAAAGTTAGGAAGGAGATACTGGTGAGCATATATATAAATTGTATGTTAAAGATTATTCAAACAGAGATGTGTTTTAAACAGATGAAAATATGGGAAAGAAGCTATGTGAGAAGACAGGAATGACAAATTTTAGAGAATCTTTTTTTTTTGAGAATCTTTAATACATCTAAGATAAATGAAGGAAATGGGATATAGTAGCTAGCAAACAAATATTTAAGGTAGGAAAGCAAGTAGGTGAGCAAATACAAATGAAGGAAGCTTATTAGTTGTAAGTTCCAGCCCCAGCAATGAGACTAGAAAAGAAGTATAATGAACGAGAAAAAGAAAATGAGCAGGCAAAAGAGACAAAGAAGAGTCGGGGGGGGGGGGGAG
>NC_048219.1:88055381-88137079 GCF_002007445.2 Ailuropoda melanoleuca
AGGGGGGGGGGGGGGGGGAAGCAGAGTAGCATCTCTAAGAGGCTCATCAAAAAGGTACAATTATGGGATATGAAGAACTAGGAGACCAGTTCCAGTAAGATGCCTAAAAGTTATTTAAAGAGCTGAGAAACAAGGGAGGGCATCTGCGTGGCTCAGTGAGTTAAGAGTCTGTCTTCAGCTCAGGTCATGATCCTGGGGTCCTGGGATGGAGTCCCAAATCAGGCTCCCTGCTCAGCAGGGAGCCTGCTTCTTCCACTCCCTCTGCTCCTCCCCCGTCCGTGTGCACGCTCAGTCCGTGTGCACGCTCACGTGCTCTCTCTCTCTCAAATAAATAAATAAAATCTTTAAAAAAAAACAAACCACCATCTCTTAAAAAAAAAGAAAAAAGAATATTGACTATGGGGGCACCTGGGTGGCTTAGTCAGTTGAGTGTCAGATTTTTGATTTCAGCTCAGGTTACGATCTCAGGGTGGTGAGATCCAGCCTCCGGATGGACTCAGTGTTGAGTGTGCTTGAGATTCTGTCTCCCTCTCTCTGCCCCTCCCCTTACACAGGCATGCTAGCGTTTGTGCTCTCTCAAAGGAGTGCTTCAGTGGCTCAGTTGGTTAAGCATTCAACTCTTGATTTTGGCTCAGGTCATGATCTCAGGGTCCTGAGATTGAGCCCTAAGTTAGGCTCTGCACTGGGCATGGAGCCTGCTTGACAGTTTCTCTCTTCTTCTCCCTCTGCCTCTCCCCTACTCTCTCTAAAAAATAAAAAATAAAAAAATTTAAAATAAAAGAATGTTGACTGTGTAGACAGATTGCCAATAATCAAATTGTCTCTACCCCCACTAGCTATGAGATTTCAGACAAACTATTCACTCTGTGCCTTAGTTTCCTCATTTGTAAAACAATAATATTAATACATACTTAAGTCTGTTGTAAAAATTAAACAATACATATGAGGATTAAATGAAATAATGTATTTAGAATAATAGCTGACATAATTTTATTAATAATGCTAGCTATTATTATAAATTAATTCATGTTAATGGCTTAATCAGTATTACTCTTTCAGAGGTATTTTTATGTTAACCGTGCATAAAGATATGAACCTCCAATATTCACTTACTCAACCAACCCTTATTGAACTCTAGTCCTACATCCTGGGCACCACTGTGAGCAGTGGGGTGCTGTGGTGAAAAAGGAAGATAAAAGTCCTGCTCTCATGAAACTTAAATTCTAATTACACTGTTAAAATCCTAAACCTAGTCTGTCCATTCAACTACAGTGAAAATGTAGAGGAGAAAATACAAAATTAAGAAATGATGAAGAGGGGCACCTGGCTGGCTCAGCTGGTAGAGCAAGCAACTCTTGATCTCAGAGTTCTAAGTTTGAGGCCGATGTCAGGTGTAGAGATTACTTAAAAATAAAATATTTTTTAAAAATGATGAAGAGATGTAAAAGTTTAGAAAATTAATTTGGAAACTGAGAGATGGTTTCTAACATACAGAATAGCCAAAACAGGAAAGTGCAACTTGGCATAAGTAGGAACTTAATAAATGTTTAATCATTCTTAAAAACAGACGGCTCTAGAAGCAGGGCCTATCACTGGGTGTGGATCATGGGCCCAGATATACTTCCATGAGCTCAAGCCTTATATTTCATAAAGGCCTTAAATGTATTCTTTTACTGTTACATCTAAATGAAATCAGCTAAGGGCACCTGCCTGGCTCAGCTGGTAGAGTATGTGACTCTTGATTTGGGGGTTGTAAGTCTGAGCCCCACACTGGGTGTAGAGATTACTCAAAAATAAAATCTTAAAAAAAAAAAAAAGGTTATTAAATACATACATACATACATAAATCAACTCTACACCCCCCAGATAACCTTTAAATTAACCTTTAAAATAAATATTGTGGGGTGCCTGGGTGGTTCAGTCAGTTAAGTGTCTGACTTTTGATCTCAGCTCAGGTCTTGATCTTGGGGTTGTGAGTTTAAGCCCCACATTGGGCTCCACGCTGGGCATGGAGCCTACTAAAAAAATAATAATAATAAATGAAGACTACTTGAGTGAATAGCTTGAAGGAAAAAAAAAAAAAAGATGGTTCCAAAAACAGTTTCCACAATCAAGGATTCAAATTTTACTAGTTTTGGAATGAAATACCCACAATATGTCATGGCCTAAGTAAAATACAGGAAAAAAGGGTTTGTTTCCTTGACTGTTTCCTTGACTGTTAACCACCACTTGGCACTACGTCGTGACCAATAACCTACTGTTATTTCCTTAGAAGAAATTCCTCTATCACAGAGAACCACAAAAGGCTTTCATAAAACATCCAGGAAACATGGTATTCTCATCTGTTAGTGGACTGTTGGAGTAGAGGGGTAGGGCTATAATGCAAAAAACTAAAATTAGAGACCACTATTTCATAAAAATAAGAAAACTAGAGTTCCAATAATGCATAAGTATCTACTTCTTAGTGTCTAAGAAAATAGAGAAGATTGAGGTTTGTACCACAAATCTAATGCATAGATCTACACAGATCTAATATGCAGATCAAAGTTCCTTTTCAAAATGTTAATTGTATTTCAATTGTTGAATTAGTAAATTATATTTAATATACTTTTCAAAAAAGTTTTTGCAGTAAAGTATCTTGACATCTAACTTTTACACCACATAAATTCCTATTTTTCCCATATCTTAAAAAAGGAAAAGTAATGAGTAAGAATATTGTTAACTAATGCTTTCAAAACTATAATTTACATAGGTGAAGTTTATGTAAAAAGAAAAATTTTTCCTAAAAGTCAGCTTCCCAAACCCAAACAGTGTTCCTTCCTTTACCTTCTGCCACAATAAGTGGTACCTACTAGCACAAAAAGAGGTGAGATGAGACTACCAGAATGAAAGGAAGAAATACCTACACTCCTACAAATTCATTCAAATCTCTGGTTTGAATACTGAATTGGAAGTCAAGTACCTAATCTCTTCCCAACCAGTGCCTTAGCCAATGCATTATGAATCATACATGCAAATTAAAAAGTGTTCCTCAAAACTGTTTGTATTTCATGGATAAAAAAGACAGCCTAACACTTCATGAACCACCTATCACCCACTTCTACTTGCCAATGGTAAGTAGAATTAATGAAAAATAATAGAATATGGGGAATTATCAATCATGCAGAGAAAAGGCCCTTATCACATTAGACCAATTACTTCAACATAACTCTTAGAGAGTAGAGAATAAGCCACATCTTACTCTACTTTTGATCCAGCACCATGTTAAGACATAGTGAAAATGCAAAGGAACCAGGTCCCCTACAAGATACTGAAGGGCCACCAAAAGTCTCTAAATCACACTCTAAGTACAGTTAACATAATCATCAAGTGTTATTATTAACACTGAAGATTAACATACGGAGCTTAGAGAGATAAGCTAAATAATGATTACAAAAATCTTTTGCAGACATTTGTGAAGATAGAATTAACAAGAATAGGGAATCTTTTTTTTTTTTTTAAGATTTTATTTATTTATTTGACAGAGAGAGAGATAGCCAGCGAGAGAGGGAACACAAGCAGGGGGAGTGGGAGATGAAGAAGCAGGCTCCCAGCGGAGGAGCCTGATGTGGGGCTCGATCCCAGAACGCTGGGATCACGCCCTGAGCCAAAGGCAGATGCTTAACGACTGAGCCACCCAGGCACCCCAGAACTACAGGGAATCTTAACCAGCAAAAAGATAAAGTAGAAAAAATTCAACGAAATATGTATGTTTCTAAGTCCCTAAAATGGCTCTAAGGAAATGTTTGACCATTCAACAAAGAATTCTGACCTGAAAACCATTTACTTTCTTTTTTTTTTTTTTAATATTTATAATGGTATTTCTAGTAGGAAGTGAGTATCCAGATTTTTTGTTGTTGCTGTTTTTTTTTTTTTTTAAGATTTTTATTTATTCGACAGAGATAGAGACAGCCAGCGAGAGAGGGAACACAAGCAGGGGGAGTGGGAGAGGAAGAAGCAGGCTCATAAGCAGAGGAGCCTGACGTGGGGCTCGATCCCACAACGCCGGGATCATGCCCTGAGCCGAAGGCGGACGCTTAACCGCTGTGCCACCCAAGCGCCCCTACTTTCTTTTTTTTTAAATTAATTTATTTCAGAGAGAGAGGGCACACAAGCGTGCAGCTAGCAAGTGGGGAAGGGGGGGGAGGCAAAGGGAAAGGAAGAGAGAGAATCTCAAGCAGACTCCCCACTGAGGGCAGAGCCTGCTGAGGGCTTGATTCCAGGACGCTGAGATCATGACCTCAGCAAGAGTCCGAGGCTCAACCAAATGCACCACCCAGGTGCACCAAAAACATTTACTTTCTTTTCACTGAACACAGTACACTTCCACCCTGTGACCCTCCATTCATAGTCCACATTTCCCAAAACCCAACAGGCTATAGAAGTCCACCATGCATCTATGATCACTTCCTTTTGATAAAGAGTCAAAAGAAGAAATGAAGGGAAAAAATACATTTTCTAGCTACCAGGTGTTGAACGTTGTATCAACAACTTGGAAGAGATGTGAGAATTTTTCAACATCAAAAAGGAAATCTAAAAATTGCAGAAGCAGGCTGTCAAAGGACAATAAACAAAATCAAATGTTTCATCAGCAAGGATTCTACACAAACAAATGCCATTTTCTGCTTCAGATTTAAGCTGCTATAAATCAACCAATGAAATGTGGTCAAGAAACTGTCATTCTGGTCACTGTTGTTGAAAACACAAAATAAAGCAGCCCCACCCACACTGCTGGAAAAAAGCTTCCGACATATGCACTGAACTTGTTTACCAGGCCACCTCTTAATAGGAGAAATGCTTCACAACTTGACCAGGGTTATGTAACTATTTTGCAATGTGTTATCAGCTTAAAATTGTGTTTATTCACTCCCTAGTTTTAACACCAAGGTTATTTTACTACAAGGTCAGGTTTGCCGTAATAATAGCATCTTTCTAATTTTATTCCATCATCAGCACTTCCGCAAAAGAACTTTAGCCATTAATTTTATCTACTTTTCCTCTCAAGAAATTTAACAGATTTTTCAATATATTGACATGTGACAAATTAACTTCTTTAAATAGCTCTGTTCCCAGAAATAGGGTAGTAAAGACAGTAAATTTCATAGTTATTCAACTGTTATAGCAAAACTTGGGTACCACAAAATAATACTCATTTCAGAGACGTGGAAAAAATCCAATTTCAGTTTCAACACGGGAACACCCGTGAATCCCTTTCACTGCTGTATTCTCAAGTAATTCAGCCCCAACTTCTGGCTCCTTATTTAAGCCTACCAAAGACAGGGGTTTCTGAAAAAGGATTTTATTTCACAAGAGAATGGCTGAGGTCTGCAAGGTAAACTAGGATCCCTAAAATGAAATACTTCCCTGAGAGAAATAACTGTAATACAGTGGAAAGAGGGCTAGGGCTAGGAATTTGGAGACTTGATCTGTAGACCTGTGCCAATACACCCCACTCCATTGCTTAGATATGACTGGCTGGATTTTTTAATATTCAAGCTTCCCCTTTTGAAGAGATGTTCACTGAAAAATGACATGAAACAACTTTTCTTTCAAAAGAACCCTCAAACTTTTCTTTTTAATTTTTTAAAGATTTTATTTATTTATTTATCTGACAGAGAGCACAAGCAGGGGGAGTGGCAGGCAGAGGGAGAGGGAGAAGCAGGCTCCCCACTGAGCAGGGAGCCTAACCAGGGCTGGATCCCAGGACGCTGGTATCATGACCTGACCCGAAGGCAAAAGCTTAACCACTTAACCACCCAGGCGCCCCCTGAACTTTTCTTAAAGAATGGGAACTGCCTCGATCTACACCTAACAAGATTTAAACCTCGGGTTCTGGATGCTAGCTGTTGGCAAGACCCGCTCTGAACACCAACCATTACACAAACTTCTGTCCTCCGCAGCTGAAGACACTAGAGGCACTTAATACATAAACTCAAGTTTCAAAGGATAGCGGGGGGGAGGTACAGCCTAGAGAAACTGAGTATATATTCAAAGATTTTTAAATTTAAATTAAAATTTAAACATGTAACGTTTGGAAGTTCAACACCTCAGCCGAACAGCAACGTGGTCCAATGTTTATAAATCCAAATTACTTTTAAAGTAAAACGAGCCATTCTGCCCAGTTATTCTGCATCAAGCAGCTCCAGTGGGCAGAGCTGAAAGAGGACCACATCACACACCAGAAAGCCGCCAGGAGAGTGGAGGCAGGCCAAGCCCAGTGCGGAGAACCGCTGCAACAGAACTCCCACCCGCCCGCTCCCTCCCTCCACCCCAGGTCCCCCCAGTTCCCTCGGGTCGGCCCCTTCCCCTCCCCGCCACTCCCCTCCCCCCCAACCCCCAGCCCCCCCCCCCCCNCAGCCCCAACTACTGCCCCTGAGCCCTGGGTCTCCTCAGCTGCCAACCCCTTCAGCCCCTCCTCCTTTAGAGGCACCCCAGTCCTCCTTCTACTCACCGGGGTTAGCAGCAGTCGCCGCCATGGCCGTAGATGCCACTGCCGTCGCGCCACCCCCCTGTGGGAGGAGCCGCCGCCACCGAGCCGGGGGAGGGGGAGGGGAGAGCCACTCCCCAGACGCGGCGCCCTACAGCCGCCACCGCTACAGCCGCCTCCGCTACCGCGGAGTCAAAGATGGCGGCTGCGGCAACCCCCCACCGGCCCCAGCCCCTACGGAGGACAGACCCCGCCCATAGGGTGGGTGGAGTCATTCCCCCCTCGGCCCGCCTGCTCTGGGAAACCGGCCAATGAAAACGCCAAGAGGTGGGGCTGGCCACTGCGCCTGCCGGTCCATTGGAGGAGGGAGGGCAAAAAAGAAGGCCAGCTGTCTCTCTCTAATCCCGCCTCCTGTGCGTCAGAGGTCAGTGATCGAGTGACGTAAGTGAAAAAATTTTGCTTAAAAGCTTGGCTGGGTGGTGCGTTCGCTCGGCGGACAACTGTGCAGACGAATTGTTTCGTAAATCGTCTTTAGGTGCTCTAATGCTTCAACTTTACACAGCGATTTGTAATCTTTTCTAGATTTGTTCCTGCTTTCAGGACCCTGGTGAAAAAAAATTCAATAACTAATTTTTGAGTGCTTTACACTGGTCGTGTAAAACAATCTGGGAGCTTAAGGTCTGGTGAGGGAGATACCGAGAGCCAAAACAGAAGGCTATGTATGAAGAAGGTATTTTGACCAAGAGTGGGATGACTTCCTTTGGTCAATGAAAGGGACACATAATAGTGGGGTTTTAGTAGGGAAGTGATAAGATGAGGACTGAACAGATTTTTTAATAATAGGAAGCACTGAGCATTCGGGCCAGATGCTGTCCAAACTGCTTTGTGTGTTTACTCATTTAATCCTCACAACAATGTAATGAAGATTCTATTACTATTTCCATTTTGCAGATAAGGAAAAAAGCACAGAGATTAAGCAAATGATAACCAACTATTAAGTAATGGTGTGTGATGCAAACTGAAGAAGTCTGACTGTAAGAACATGTTTTAGCACTACGAGATACTACCACCTTACATATATTTCACAAATTGTTTAATATAAATTTAATTCGAATTTTAACAAATTCCATTACACTATTGAGCATGTTTACATTCTTTTTTTTTTTTTAAGATTTTTTATTTATTTATTCGACAGAGATAGAGACAGCCAGCGAGAGAGGGAACACAAGCAGGGGGAGTGGGAGAGGAAGAAGCAGGCTCATAGCAGAGGAGCCTGATGTGGGGCTCGATCCCATAACGCCGGGATCACGCCCTGAGCTGAAGGCAGACGCTTAACCGCTGTGCCACCCAGGCGCCCCGAGCATGTTTACATTCTTATAGGTTAAATATGTACTATAAAGATTACATTGATCCATTCCTCTCATTAGTTAACAGTACAGTTTATCTCTGCTGAGGTATTAACATAATTTGTATATTATTATTTACATTGTTAAAATTATTTTTCCTTTGTTGCTATTTTGCTGTGTTGCATTTCCAATTCACCAAAAGAGAAAAATCCCTCAAAAGATGTTGACACTTAAGAAGTAGTGATGAAGAAAGTAACAAGTACAGAATTTCAGTTCAAAATGATGTAGTAAAGGTAGCTAGCTATTAAACAAGACTGCCATTTAGATATAGACTGCAAGTTTCATGCCTTTAGGTAAGTTCATCCAGGCAGTGATAAATAAATGAATAAATAAAAATTTAAATAGAAAGTACAACTACGAATATCTGTAGGTCACCTGGGTGGCTCAGTCAGTTAAGCAGTTAAGTGTCTTCCTTTCAGCTCAGGTCATGATCTCAGGGTCCTGGAATCAAGCCCCAGGTCAGGGTCCCTGTTCAGTGGAGAGCCTGCTTCTCCTTCTCCCACTGCCTCTCCCCCCACTTATGCTGCTCTCTATCTCAAGTAAATAAATAAAATCTAAAAAAAAAAAAAAAAAAAAAAAAAAAAAAAAAAAAAAAGTAAAGAAAAGAAAGTACAACTATGGATATCTAAAAGTTGGATTTTATTGGACCAACAATCTATTTGTCCATTGCCCACTACACCTTGGCTGTTAGGAACTTTTGCCTAACAGCGACTCAAAAAAGCCATCAAAGCTTACAAGTCATTTTTGAACCGAATATAAAAACCTCATTGCCTTGTAAAGTGTATTTTTCCAGAGTGAGTGTAAAATAATGTTTTCCAGTATGAAATGAATTTGTGGATAAAAAAAGATCAAGTTACATCCCTGGTTAAAAAAAAAATGGCAAAAGTCATTTTGTTTCAGTGATGCTTATATAACTAGCTACAAAGTTAATCACAAATGTTTTGCTTGGAGAAAGTATAACAAGCTATTGGCAAAAATCCCTGATCAAATACCACATAGAATCACGCATGGTATACAGCATGAAAAGGCAATATTAGCCCTGTACTTGCTAACAGTGGACACCACTGTTGCACATAATGTTTGTAATATTTCAAAAGGTAAAAACCTTATATGTAGGTTGGGAGAATGCCAAGAGAAATAAAAATATTGACACAGGAAAAAAATTGAAGTTGCAAAGAGGACATTTTCACTCAGAAAAAAATTTCATTTAAAAAATAATTATTTTATGAGGTATGAGAAAGTCTGAAAAAGATATCTTGGGATCAGCACTGAAGGAGTTGTAGCCTTGGTGTCATTATTCCTGTAATAAACAAAATGTCCGCCCACTTTCTGTTTTATTCAGAGAAGAGTTGGTAGCCAAACAGCATTCCTCCTGATTCTGATCAAGCATAGAACAAATTAGTACAAACTGTAAATATGTAAAATAGCAGCCAGTAAGCATAATCTTTGAGAAGAAATAGATAAATATTAGAAGACAGCCTTTTCTGCAGTGAAGTGAGGAGATAAGTACTGAGGAAGATGCTCTCACAAATTTTTTAATAAGGACTGGAGTAAAAGATCCCCTTTTGGGACACCTCTGCCTCAGGCTCAGGTCATGATCCCCGGGTACTGGGATCAAGTCCTGCATCAGGCTCCTTGCTCAGCAGGGAGCCTGCCTCTCCCTCTGCCCACTCTGCCTTCTCTGCCTGCCGCTTCCCCCTGATTTTGCTCTCTCTCTCTCTGACAAATAAATAAATAAAATCTTTTTTTAAAAAAGGTCCCTTTTCTACTATAAGGTAATACTAACAAAAAACCATTTTTTCAAGTAGATTTATCTGAGCACTGTTTTCATTATTTTCATTAGCTTGAATTTATTACTTCAAGTTCTAAATGACATGATTTTTGTTTCCAAATGGTGATTTTATCAGATTGTTTGAACATTAAATTTATCCTCCTTTGCAATCCAAAATAGTTACCTGAAGTTTGCTGTGTGTTCGTTTACTTTTCTTGTTTATTTGTTTTCTAAACTCTTTGGCACAATTTTCTAGGGGTGTTGAAACTGCCTTGATACAGGTCAGGAGAGAACTTTTCTTTTGTGCTGCCAATTCTGATAAATGCCATGATTTTTAATCTTAAGAACAAAGTATCAGGATTTTGTAAGAAAACCAGACTGTTACGCAAATGCTGTGACTGCCAAGAGTTTATTATTTCCCAATTCATGATAATTTTATTTCTTCACCAGAGAAAAACAAATGAATGACATGTTATTGGACATATTTTAAACCACATCAAAATGGTGCAGTTGAATGGGGGAAGAACGCTTTCAGAGCTGAATGTAACCCGTGCTACTGCGTACAATGCCTGCTCCCTCCCACGTTGAAACATTCAACTTTTGAGGTTGCTGTATGCCCTTCTGCATAACATCTAACAAACTACTGAGGGGCGCCTGGGTGGCACAGCGGTTAAGCATCTGCCTTCGGCTCAGGGCGTGATCCCGGCGTTATGGGATTGAGCCCCACATCAGGCTCCTCTGCTATGAGCCTGCTTCTTCCTTTCCCACTCCCCCTGCTTGTGTTCCCTCTCTCGCTGGCTGTCTCTATCTCTGTCGAATAAATAAATAAAATCTTAAAAAAAAAAAATCTAACAAACTACTGAAAGCTGCCTTCAATTAAAACCTCTCTATAATACTAGGTCCATGTTAGATCCAACTATTCAGAATGATCTGAATGAGTGATAGCCATCACTCATTGCAATATCTGACAAACCCACTGTGAATTCAGATTTTCTAATTTTAGTAGAAATGAAAATTAAGAAGTTGATTAACAAATGACCTACTGTGGGTGGCTTGGGTGGCTCGGTTGAGCATCTGCCTTTTGCTCAGGTCATGATCCTAGGATCCTGGGATCAAGCCAGGGTCACATTGGGCTCCCTGCTGAACAGGGAGTCTGCTTCTCCCTCTCCCTCTGCCCCTTCCCCTCCCCCCGCTCATGCTCTCTCTCACATAAATAAAATCTTTAAAAAAAAAAAAAACACAAGAAATGGTCTATTGCACATGTTTTCAGCTTACCAATATTAAAGTTAATATTACTGCTATTAATTTTTAAACTATTACAAATTGTTTCCTTACTGTAATCATGATGGTAAGGCAGTTTTTTAATTATTTGAAATGGTGGTCTGCAGATGCACCAGTTTTAGTGTCTCCAGATAGAGTTGCCAGATTTAGCAAATAAAAATACAGGTTGGTGGGAGGCCTGGGTGGCTCAGTCAGTTAAGTTTCTACCTTTGGCTCAGGTCATGATCCCAGGGTCCTGGGATGGAGCCCCGCGTTGGGTTCCTTGCTCAGCGGGGAGCCTGCTTCTCCCTCTGCCTGCCGCTCTCCCGCTTTCTCTCTCTCTCACAAATAAATAAATAAAATCTTAAAAAAAAAAAAAATACAGGTTGCCCAGTCAATTTAAACTTCAGATATACAACAAATGACTTTTTTAGTATAAGTATGTTCCAAATATTGCATAGGAAATATTTCTATTTTTTAAAAAGTCATCTTTTGGGGCACCTGAGTGGCTCAGTCAGTTAAGCATCTGCCTTCAGCTCAGGTCATGATCCTGGAGTCCTGGGATGGAGCCCCGTGTTAGGCTCCCTGGGGGGGGGGGTGTCTGTTTCTCCCTCCTCCCCTGCCCCTCCCCCTGCTTGTGCTCTTTCTCTCTCTTTCTCTCAAATAAATAAATAAATAAAATCTTTAAAAATAAAAATAAATAAAAAGTCATCTTTTATCTGGAAACCCTATTTCTGGAGGTTAAAATTTTAAGGAACAGTGATCCAGGTTATTTGGGGGGTGAGCAGAGACTAGAAGCAAAAAATCCACTTAGGTAAATAACTACTGCAGAAATTCAGGGGAGCAATTACAAGGATCAGACATAGGTCAATGAAACTGAAAACATAATGATTGCCATAAATACTGTTGTGACAAAATAACAAAGTTTGCCATGAAATTCTGTGCATATGGAGTGAAAGGAAGTTGTGATGTCAAAGAAGGCTTTTGGATGATATCAATATCAGAGACTGGTGATGTGGAAAACAAAAGCAGAAGAAAAATTATTGAGTTTCCTTACTGCCTACAGTCCATTGACAAGTCCTTGAAACGGACAGAGTGACATTCCTCTAGGAACTCAGCTGCCTCCATGTTAATACTTCACTAAGGGCGAAAGGCAATCTTAGCCCAACCCTCAGGACCCTGTAAGTCTACTTTAACATATAAAAATTCCTGTGGAAACGTCTTTTATCTCTACCCCCCAAGATACATGTTAGCAATCATCCCCCAAGTATATGACCCACCGATATACATCTGAAGGGTCTCATGACTTGAGTTTTACTAGACAGTAATAAATAACATTTTCCCAACAATAGCTAGCCCCATAAAGGTCCTGGAAACCTTGCTTCCAAAATTCCTTAGAGACCTATGCTATCCCTAACCCCCTCCCAACTTTCAAGTTTATAATGGGCCACTCCTCATGACCCTGGTGCAGCTCTTTCTGCCCATAGGTCCTGTCCCCGTGCTTTAATAAAAACCACCCTTTGCACCACAGACGTCTCAAGAATTCTTTCTTAGCCATCAGCTTTGAACCCTAATGTCTTTTCCTAACTGGAAGTTCAGGTTTGTTTGGTTGAAATTTATTTGTTGGATTGGTTGGTGGGATAGCCAGGTAAAAATGCTTATTAAGCATATGAAATCATAGGGCATCTGCCCAAGAGACAGGTTGGGATCCAGACCTAAACTTGTGCATCAACTGCAAGAGACTGTGGTTGCAGAAAATGGGAGCACCATAGTTAAAAGAGATAAGCAAAAGGACACAAAGAATGCTTCATGAAATGCCTGTTTGAGGCGCCTGAGGAATGTCAACTATTCAAGATGGAGGCAGAGGTCAGTAAGATGGAACTCATGTTCCAGAAGGCTGACTCTGATCTGGATTACATTCGATACAGGCTGGAATATGAAATCAAGACTAATCACCTTGATTCAGCAGGCAAGAAAAATCCAGTTATACTCTTAAAGGGATTGTTGGCGATAAAGTCTCAATATCAAGCTTTGCATGCACGCTTTAAACCAATTGCTGTGAAGCAGAAAGAGACTAAAAGCTGTGTTTGTGCTACTGTTCTTAATGACCATGATACAAGAACTACAAAAGCAAACAGACCTGGGGCTATCACCGTGGACCAAAGAAGAGAAAACTGCAGCAGAGCAATTAAAATCTCACGTGTAAGACTTACTGAGAAATGGACTTGCAAAAGAGAGCTCTCGTGGAGAAGAGATCCATCCCAGAAAAATTTAGGAAGGTGTCTTGTTAGCACTTGATGACTAGAGGTGGGGGGATGGTGAAGGAAAAGGAGATTTGGCTGAGTGACTAGATAGTTGATGCCTTTCACAAGAGAGGGAAGTACAAAAAGGGCAGATATTAATTAATAAAGTTCAGCCAAAAGGATGGAATGGGAATAAAGGGACTTTTAAAATATATGCACACACGCGTAGTCTTAGAATTTCAGGCAAGAAAGTTTCTTAATACTATTTTGCATCTGTTTTTATGTAATTGAGATAACATAAATGTCCTGGCCTATTGTAAAGAATATTTATGTACTATCAGTCAGTCAAGTGTGAATGGACATGCTTTGGAAATTAAAGGATAGAAAGAAAAAAAAGAAAGAGAGAAATACCTGTTTCAGATGATGGAAGAAGAAAGAGGCAATCTGGAAAGAGCAGGACAATGGAAGCCAAAGGAGTTTCAAGATGAAAGAGTTTGGGCAACAGCATCACATGTTCAGAGATGAGGAACAAATCTAAGGAAAGTAGATGGAGTGGAAACCATGGTTCAAGTGAGTGAAAAGTGTATAGAAAGCGAGCAAATATAGGCAAATAGCATACAGCACTTTTTCAAGAAATATGGCAATGAAGAAAAAGTAATCAAATGGTAACTGGGATGGGGGATAGGATGGGGTGGGAATAGAAAAATATGTCTACAGACTGAACTTGTGAAAAGGGGCAAATTAAAGATGAAGGAAAATATATATGCCCAAGAAAACAAGTAAGACTGGTGCTGGGGGACACATGGGGACTGGTTGGGGCTGTTTGTGGAAGTATTACTCTGAGAAAAACCAAGGCACCTTTTTACAGAAAATGTGTAGACATTTTGAAGTGGAAGAAAGAGAAATTGACAACTCATGCAGTGGCTTTGATTCTCGAAGAGAAATAATATGTCAAACTGCTGAAAACAAGAGGTAGAGATGGTGTTGGTTCTAGCTATAGTGCTGTGGGTAATTTGGGGAAGTGTGTGGCTAAAATTGTATAAATAAAAAGACTGTCTAATGTTCTGAGACCCCAAAGTGAGAGGGTATAAATGTTTATGAAATTACAGAGCAGTGTTAGGACTTGCTCTGCCAACACTCAGAAGCTAAAGGAAAGGAAGTAATCAGAGGAATTTACCCAGAATTGGAGTACTGATTGACAAATTAGATCAGTATCTTGGTATGGAAGATTCTAGAGCTGCAGAAGGAGATGAGACAGGGAAACAAGAGAAGCTAGAAGGAGGTTATTGGGCTGAGAAGAGAGGTTGAATTCTGGAGGCTGATGTTGACAGAGAGTAGCTTCAAAAGTGAGGGAGTGGGAGTGGCAAAGGATAGGAAATGAGAACATGTATCACAAAAAATTATAAGTAAAAATATATTGTTGGGACGCCTGGGTGGCTCAGTCAGTTAAGCATCTGCCTTTGGCTCAGGTCATGATCCCAGGGTCCTGGGATCAAGTCCCACATCAGGCTCCCTGCTTCTCTCTCTCCCTCTGCCCCTCCCCCTTGCTCCTGTGCTCTCTCTCTCTTTCTCTGAAGCTTGCTTTCTCTCAAATAAATTAAATCTTTAAAATATATAGATAGTTAATATATTTGTGTGTATGTGTATGTATATATGTATATGTATATATATATATAATCTTCAAATCAATAAATAAGAGATGGGGGCGCCTGGATGGCTCAGTTGGTTAAGCATCTGCCTTCAGCTCAGGTCCTGATCCTGGGGTCCTGGGATCGAGCCCCATGTTGGGCTCCCTGATCAGTGGGGAGTCTGCTTCTCCCTCTCCCTCTGCCCCTCCCACTGCTTGTGATCTTTCTCTCTCTCTCTCAAATAAATAAATAAAATCTTTTTAAATAAATAAAGAAGAGATGAATAGCCCAATGAAAAGAAGGGAAAGGATAGGTATAGGAAATCTGAAAAGATGTATAAACAATAAAAATTCAAATACCATAGAAATTAGGGAAATGCAAGATTTTAAAAACTGAGATGCTATTTTTGTCTATTAGCTGGACAAATATTTCGAAGATTAAAAGTAACTTATATTGGTAGCACTATGAAAAACAGGCACTTTTATACCTATTTTGCCCATTGCAATAACCTTTTTAGTGCATAATTTGGCGGTACCTATTAAAATTAAAATTGGGCAGTACCTAATAAAATTAATTTATTATATAAATTAATAAAAGTTATTAAAATATAAAATGTTTATATCCTTCAACCAGCATTTATATTTTTAATATTTTGAGGAATTTATCTCATAAAAACATTTCCACAAATGCTCAGAGAAATATGTGCAAGGATATCCATTGCAATGTTGGTATACTAATAAGAAATTTGAAACAACCCAAATGCCCACTAATAATGAAAATAAATCAGGGATATGTATGTAATGTAGAACTTGCATACTTAGCAGCCGTTGAAATGAATGAAGTGGATCTAAAGGTATTAAAATGGGAAGATGTCCAAGGTATACGATTAAATTAAAAAAGCATAAAATAAGTATTATCTTATAAATAATAGTAATTATAACAAGTATAAAAATTAGAGCTGGAGAAATCTGCCAAATTGTTAATAGTATATCTCTGAAGGGTGGGATTAATAGGAGATTTCTATCTTTTCATATTTCTGTAATTTTAATGTGATATGACTTTGTATTATATCTATAATTATAAAAAACAGAAGTATAAAATAATTTTATTTTAAGGGTTGTCACTAAACAAATGGTAGCTATTATAATGAGCCCCAAAACATGGTTTTGTTTAGCCTAGTTTTTCCTACCCTGAAAACAAAGAGATACTACCCTCATCTCTTCCACACAATTTGTGATTGTATGGTCAGGGGCAGGAGAAATTTAGAAACTGAAAATATATTTAAATTGCTGCATTTCGGGGCGCCTGGGTGGCACAGTGGTTAAGTGTCTGCCTTTGGCTCAGGGCATGATCCCGGCGTTATGGGATGGAGCCCCCCATCAGGCTCCTCCGCTATGAGCCTGCTTCTTCCTCTCCCACTCCCCCTGCTCGTGTTCCCTCTCTCACTGGCTGTCTCTCTCTCTGTCAAATAAGTAAATAAATAAAATCTTTAAAATAAAAATATAAAAATAAATAAATTGCTGCATTTCATATTATTTTGGAAAATAAAAGTAAGCACTGGCACCATACCACATTCTCCATTCTGTCCCCAGCATCTGGTACAGTGACACGTAACAAGCATGAGGTAAAATTTATTAAATATAGAACCTCTTTCGGGAGAATTACTTTTTTAAAGTGTGATAATATTTTGAATATGTATCTAGTATTCAAAAAAATGTTTTGAGTAGATTATATGTACATGGGACAATACGAGCCACCCAGTTCCTCATCTTGGAGCCCTGGAGTACGTCTCTCCAGAAATATTCTGTATATTTATAAAACATACGTACATATAGACAGGAAAGGGTGTGTACACGCACAGACACACATATGTCCTATAGAATTTTTTTTTTGAACCACATAAAACCTTAGAGGAGGGACACCTGGTCGGCTCAGTAGGTTAAGTTTCTGCCTTAGGCTCAGGTCATGATCTCTGGGTCCTGGGATTGAGCCCCAATTTGGGCCCTCTGCTCAGCGGGAAGTCTGCTTCTTCTGTTCACTCTCCCTCTGTGCTCTCCCAATCTCTCTCTCTCAAATAAATAAGTAAAATCTTTAAAAACAAAAACCTTAGAGGAAATGGTAATAAATTTTGCATTCAAGGTATATATGAGCGTGTGTAATACCTGATACAAAGTGAAATAGTTTTGACTTTTCTGATTCAAATGTTCTAAGTAAATTCTTTTTGAAGAAAAGAGGTTTTAGAGCTTCACTGATCTTGTTGACTAATAGTTCTCAAATTTGAGCATGCATCACAGTCCCCTAGAGGGACTGGTTAAAGCACAGATACGGACATCTCCAAAGTTTCGGGTTCATTAAGTCAGGGTTACAGGTCCAAGAATTAGCATTTCTAACAATTTTCCACGTGGTGCCACTAATCCAGAGAGCCATTGCATAGACCAAAAAGCTGGCTCCTGACCCATCTTCTACCACTCGTGTGATCCACTTACAAGGTATTACTTGAGCTATTAACCTTGGCTGCCCCAGCCCTGGCAGAGCTGTGGAAATATTCTTCTACTGACCTGGGCTCCAATTTAATCTAGTGGGATCATTTTCTCACTCACTGTGGGAGTGTCTGAAACTTGATCCTGTTTTCCTTGAACTATTCATGAAGCTTCTGAGTTCAGCGTGGGAGTGGGGAAGGGACAGAGCTACCAACCCCTTTCCTTTTTGTACGAGTGAGTGGATAAAAAGGGGAGAGGCTGCCAAGAGATGTGCTTGAGCTGGAGGAGACCGCCCTGCCAATAGTCAGCCTCGCATATCACTCTGTCAAAAGGTAAATAACTGTCCATATTGTCTTTCTGGTGAAGTTTTTATGGGAATAATTCCAACAATTCTTCTGAGTTTCATAGCACTTCTCTACAAGCTTGCGAAGTACTTAGGGAAATACCTGAGGGAAGTAAAGAACTTTTTCTTTCCTTAGAGGTTTTCTGGAAAAGTGAAACTTTAAGTAAGAGTCACGGTGTTGTTTTGAGGCAAACTGGGGGAACCTCCGTTGGTCCCATTGCCTACAGGATATCTTTGATTTTAGGGATTATAGGAAGAGAGCTTCATTTTTTCTATTTCCTCACCATCACCTCTCCCTTTAGAGTGAACTTACGGCCGGGAGAGAAAAGCTGGGTCTTTTTAGGTGGTTTTTGTTGTTGCCCTGTTTTGTTTTTTTGTTTATTTGTCTTTAAGAAATATATGGGGCGCCTGGGTAGCGCAGTTGTTAAGCGTCTGCCTTCGGCTCAGGGCGTGATTCCGTCGTTATGGGATCGAGCCCCACATCAGGCTCCTCTGCTGTGAGCCTGCTTCTTCCTCTCCCACTCCCCCTGCTTGTGTTCCCTCTCTCGCTGGCTGTCTCTCTCTGTCAAATTAATTAATTAATTAATTAATTAATTAATCTTTAAAAAAAAAGAAACATAGGGCAACAGATGGGGAAAATGAAGTGATTTGGGAAGGGAACACAGGAAAGAAAGAAGGGATTGGTCTTTCTGGGAAATATTAAGTGAAAGCGAACTAACTTCTGCTGCAGAGTTGTAAATGCTATTATTCTGTTTCCTACTTTAGCAGTATCAGATTTTACATAAACCAATAGATTCATGCCCCTCCTCCTGTTCCCTATTCTAGTCCTAAGCAGTGCTGCTATTCATCTCAAACAAAACAGGAGCCTTTTTAAAAAGATGTTATTTATTTATTTGTCAGAAAGAGAGAGAGGGAGAGTACAAATCGGGTTGGGGGTAGGGGAGTGAAGGAGGGGCGGTGGCAGGCAGAGGGAGAAGCAGGCTCCCCGCCGAGCAAGGAGTCCAATGCAGGACTCGATTCCAGGACTCTGGGATCATGACCTGAACTGAAAGCAGATGCTTAACCAACTGAGCCACCCAGGCGTCCCCAAAACAAGAATCTTAGGAACCACTAAAAAAATTCTAGGGCAGGTCTTCACTTTGGAAAACAGATTTTAGATTTACCATGGTATCTGTCACTTGAATCTGTCAGGAAAAGTGATTTTTGCCTAAGAGGTCTTAGAAGAAAGGAAACAATATCCGAGGCTCCAATGATTTGATTTTTTTTCCATTTTAAAAAACTTTTTACCTAATTTTGCATTCAAAATCTTGCATTCTTTTTCTGAAAAAGAGAGCTCCAACTTGTATAAACTTTCAGGACCTATAAAACCTAGATCTGATCCCTGCATTTGAAAATAGGAGCCAAGAACATACATATCATACTTGGAACCAAAACAACATCAGCCTTCTCCTTTTCTTTTCCTTTTTCAATAAGAATGTATTTTACTTTTTCCAGGAGGAGAGAGGAAAGATATCAGCCTAACAGTAGCAAAATTAGCTTACTGGAATTTGGCAGCTATGAGTGAGAAGTTTAAATAAGTAAACTAGGGACCTTTCATTCAAAGTTCAGAAATTCAGATTTAACTAGATAAGGAGAAGGAGAATCACAGACAACTTGATGTTTTCCAATTTCCAGATACTGAAGGTTTCCATCGCCCTGCAGTATTTGAGGCTGTCGGCAATACCCCTCCTTGAAATTCTCTCATCTATTCAATTTCATGACTCTACACTCTTCAGGTTTTCCTACTTACTATTCCATCTGTGGATTCTTGATCTCTTTCCTCCAACATAAAAGCAGGCATTCCCTTGTTTCGAATTCTCCTTTGGCCATCTTATCTACTTCTACGACTTCAGCTACCCTGTGTAAGATGGCTCAGCTCTAAAGATCTTGCTTTTCTTTACTCCTAAACTTCAGTCCCACATTTCTGCCTCATGAGCATATCATACCAGTACCTTTAAACTCAACCTACTCCAAACTGAATTCATCATAGTCCCTTAAAATATCTGCTAATTCCTAAAATAAATAATTCTATAAATGGCAACATTTTTCTTTCAGCCCTCCAAAGTCAAACCCCAGAGGGGTGCCTGGGTGGCTCAGTCGTTAAGCGTCTGCCTTCGGCTCAGGGCGTGATCCCAGAGTTCTGGGATCGAGCCCCCCATTAGGCTCCTCTGCTGGGAGCCTGCTTCTTCCTCTCCCACTCCCCCTGCTTGTGTTCCCTCTCTCTCTGGCTGTCTCTTTCTCTGTCGAATAAATAAATAAAATCTAAAAAATAAAAAAAAAGTCAAACCCCAGAATTTTTTTTATCATTTCCCTCTTCCTCCCACAATATGTCCATTTAATATATAAATCATGTCAAATCTCCTTTCACACCCATTCCTTTTTGTTACTATATCATCCTAGTTTATCCTTTTGTTGCCTCTTACCAAGACTGCTGCCACTCCTTCTAATTGTTTTTCACCCTATGGTGTCTATTTCCTGTCTCCAATATCTTTTACACACTGTTGCCAGTTATCTTTGTAAAGTATGGCTTTGATGGTTTACCTTCCTTCAACAAGCATGAAATGTGTATGCTTAATATGCCGGGCACTGATATAGATATTAATTCATTTATGTAGGTATAGTAAACATCTACAATGTACCAGCCCTGCCTAGGCACTGAATGAAGCTATGCCACCAATGGGACGCAGACCTAAGGCTTAGAGCTTACATTCCAGTTAGAGTTAGTGGAATGCCCAGTGTGATATGGCTGCTACTCTCATTTATCTGCTCAAAATCCTTCAATGGTTCCCACATTTGAATAAAATTCAAATTCTTTTTTTAAGGATTTTATTTATTTATTTGAGAGAGAGAGAGCGAGAGAGAGAGCGAGCATGAGGGGCAGGGGAGAAGCAGATTCCCGGCTGAGCAGGGAGCCCGATGCGGGATTCCATCCCAGGACTCCAGGATCATGACCTGAGCTGAAGGCAGACGCTTAACTGACTGAGCCACTGAGGCACACCTAAAATTCAAATTCTTTATGCTGACTTTCAAGGCTCATTATGATTATTTTCTTCCAAGTTTTTATTTAAATTCCAGTTAGCTAAAAATATGGAATGATTCATGAATTGTGTGTCATCTTTGTGCAGGGGCCATGCTAATCTTCTCTGCGTCATCCCAATTTTAGCACAAGGCTCATTATGATCTTATCTCAAGCAATAGAAGTATAGTAGCTAGATGAATAATCTTGAGTTTAATTGGGTACCACATTTTAAAGGAGATATAGACACACTAGATTCTTTTCAGTGGAAAAAGACTAGAGTGATAGAAAGACCATATTGTCTGAGAAATGATAAAATTATGAAATGACTGAAGAAATGAGTCAACAAGTACTTGATAGCTATCTTCATATCCTGAAAATCTTGTGTATGGAAAAGATAGGTGTTATTCTGTATGGTCCTAAGTTAAAAGTGGAGCAGTCCTAAGGAGACAGATTTGACTCAATGTGAAGGACTACTTTTATTATTGTAGCATTGTTTACACTAGCCAAGTTATGAAAGCAACCCAAGTGTTGAGTGGATAAAGACGATGTTGTGTGTTTGTGTATATATACGCACACACATACATATATAACCAAATATTACTCAGCCATGAAAAATAATGAAATCTTGCCGTTTGCAACAACATGGATAGACCTAGAGGATATTATGCGGAGTGAAGTAAGTTGGAGAAAAACAAATATGATGAGATTTCACTTATATATGGGATCTAAAAAAACCCAAAACAAACAAAAAGCAGAAACAGACCCATAAATACAAGAATAAACTGGTGGTTGCCAGGTGGGGGTCAGGGAAGGTCAGAATGGGTGAAGTGGAGTGGGAGGTCCAGGCTTCCAGTTATGGAATGAATAAGTCATGGGGATGAAAGGCACAGCATGGGGAATATAGTCAACGGTATTATGATAGTGTTGTATGGTGACAGATGGTGACTACCCTTGCGGTGAGCATAGCATACATACGGAATTGTTGAATCACTACATTGTATACCTCAAACTAATAACATTGTGTGTCAACTATATTTCAATTTAAAAAAAGAAAAAAGAAGTACTTTTAAAGAATGGGCCACTTTGGAAGATAGTCACTTCTGGTCCCTGAAGGCTGCTGAGGAACTCACCCAAGTAGTTAAAGCAGAGACTTTGCAGGAATGATTAGAAAGCTAATTCCACAACATGACTTTTAAAGGTCCCTTCCAACTATGAGATTCTATGATTTTATACCTTTCACTTTCATGCATTGTGAACTCTACCATACTGGATTAAGCAGTATTTCCCCAAAAGTTCTCATGCTTCTTTGACTCCCTCACTCTTTCTTCATTTAAGTGTTCTCTCCTTATTCCAGATTGAGCTCAGCCATCTCTTTTAGAAAGACTTCTATGACTAATAATACCCCATCTGAGTTTGTTCATCAGACGAGGGCCATACTGTCCATTCTCTATACCCATGAGAAGCAGAGTGTTCCTTCTGACACCGGTCTCCACATCAACAAACATTTCCTACTGAGTTCAAGCACTCTGCTAATCTGTGCTGTGAGAAGTTTAAGAAATCAAAACATTTAGATTTTTGCCCTCTAGAAGCTGCTGGGGAGCACGAATTCCTGTCCTCTCAAAGGTCCTTGTAGCTGGACTAAGAACCAAATTGACATGAGAAAGATTAACAGGAGAAAATCAAATTTAATAGGTGTACGTAGGGGACTCCCCATAGACATGGAAATTCCAAAGGCAGGAAAGATGAGATATACATGTCATTCTGAACTACAGAGAAGGGGCTAGGGGTCTGGGATTTCAGAGGAAAGGAATGTACTTCAGAAGGTGGTAAGAAGAGCAGATGACCCTTATTTTGGGAAAGACCCCCAGTTGAGATTTTTCTGTGTGGTTAAGAGAGAGACGAAAGTTTCTCTTGAGCCCACAAGGTTTCAAGTGCCTTCAGCTCTGAATGATCCACTTGCCAAGGTGCCACATTGGGGCGGGGGGGGGGCTGTCCTGAATTCCTTCAAAGCTCATATTTGTGGAAGAATGTCAGATTAGTTGTTGTCTCATGCATCTTCCACATTCCTGCCAGTCTGATATTTCTTTTTTTTTTTAAAGATTTTATTTATTTATTTGACAGAGAGACAGCCAGCGAGAGAGGTAACACAAGCAAGGGGAGTGGGAGAGGAAGAAGCAGGCTCCCAGTGGAGGAGCCCGATGTGGGACTTGATCCTGGAACGCCGGGATCACGCCCTGAGCCGAAGGCAGACGCTTAAGGACTGCGCCACCCAGGCGCCCCCAGTCTGATATGTCTAACACAAATATCTAATGGTATAATTTCCACATTTAAAAGCTTTCCAATGGCTCCCCACTGATTGCAAAGTTGAGTCCAGAGTCTTTAAGGTGCCATACAATGGCCCTAACAAACTGGCCTAGGCTATGGCTCTTGCCTATTCTTCGGTAGTATACATTCCCAATACTTGCTGAACACCTAATGTTTCTCAAACGTACTGTACTGTCCTCCCTGAAGCCCTTGTGTTTGTACTTGAAATATCTTCTCCAGCTTCTCCTTTTTCCCACCTTTATCTGCCTGGTAATCTCCACTCATTCTCAGCCCTCAGTTCAGTTCATGAATTTGCCTCTTCAGTAAAATCTTCCTTGAGTCTTCCCTTTGGGTTCCTTCCCCACTTTTACCAACAGATTGCCATGGGATTATTTGTTTTCACTCAGGAAGTACTTATTTTTGTTTATTTTTCTCTGCACCTTAATATAAAACCAAGACAGTTTACATGGTAGAAAACCATACCTAGAAAGCTGTGATAAAGAGAATAAATGAAAGAAAATTAAAGAAAAATGCAAGTCTCTTGAAATGCAATAATTAAGAGGAGAAGTGGAAAAATCAATGAAATATTCAGGTTGTAATGGGTCTAGTGAGATATGTAGGTGCCAAGGTTAAATAATATTATCTTTTTGAGAAAGTGTAGTAATGAATAAAAGGAATATATGTGCTGGCACATATAATGATGTTAAAGAAATATATCCAGGGACACCTGGGTGACTCAGTCGGTTAAGCGTCTGCCTTCAGCTCAGGTCATGATCCCAGGGTTCTGGGATCCAGTTCCGCATCAGGCTCCCTGCTCAGTGGGGAGCCTGCTTCTCCCTCTGCCTGCTGCTCCCCCAGCTTGTGCCCCCACCTAACAAATAAATAAATAAATAAATAAAAATCTTTAAAAAAAGAGAAATATATCCAGAAAGTGGCATCTGAGGTGTACATAGATTGATAAAACAGGGTATTAAAATTGCAATGAAATTGCTTTTCTCATTACAACTCAATTATCAGCAAGTGTGTATTAAACACCTAGTATGTCCCAGGCTGACTTTCCCATTCCAGTGACAAAAATTCAAGAGAAGAACTTCAGCCTAACTTCTACCTACCCCAGACCATTGAACTGTGGCAGCCAGCATAGTGGGGCCATGTCAGAATATGGCAGCTTCCACAACAGCCATATGGATGGACAGGAGGGGAAGTGTGGGGCAGACGATTTCAGAGAGATCCGCTACTTTCTGTTTTGACATTTACCACTTTATACCTATGTCATAGTTTGTGGATATGTCTTATCTCCCATACCAGACTATAAGCTTCCTAAAGACAGGAACCAGATCTTATGTATTGTGTTATGCCCTAGGACCTGGTTTTTGTATTATACTTATTAAATGGTAAATGGTGCATTCATATTAAAATTAAAGTTGATAGAGTTCAAATAGTATTAGAGGGAGAGCTGGTTGTAATCTCCATTTTCCAAACCACACAAGTATGTAGGTAAAATAAAATGACAACAGGAGCTATAAAGGAGTATTTATTTATGCCCCTGTGACTCAGGTTTCAGTGAGGCCATGGGAGGTGGGTCAGACAACACTGCCTCATAGGTATAGTATTAGCGGAACCTTTTCTCAGAGTAGAACCCCATCGGACCCAGGAACCCAGACTGTTTTTGCACTTAGGGTGAATTTTTCATCAAGAACATCTCTAGTTAGAAATAAACCAAATGGCTGCAAGATGCATTTCCTATTATCATAAAGACTGGCTTTGACAGTTAAATTCCGGGGTACATACAGCCTAAGCTCAAAATGGAATTCTTTCTTCAGGTTATACCATACATTGGATATCTATTCCACTCCTGGCACCAAATGAACTGAAATCTGGAGTACTTGTCAATGCTTTGAACTATGGGTTCCAGGCCTTTTTACCCTCCCTTTCTGTTGATGTTAGGCACTCTCAATACTGCACAACTGTGACGTGCGAAGAATACACTCCGGAACTCAACCTAAATGAAAAAGTAAAGAAGCATTGACTTCCAGACACTCCATAGCAAGAGAAAACGTGCAGGAAATGAGGAATGTGGGTTGCCTGGGTGGCTCAGTCGTTGGGCGCCTGCCTTCGGCTCAGGGCGTGGTCCCAGGGTCCTGGGATCGAGCCCTGTGTCGGGCTCCCTCCTCCGCTGGGAGCCTGCTTCTTCCTCTCCCACTCCCCCTGCTTGTGTTCCCTCTCTCACTGGCTGTCTCTCTCTCTGTCAAATAAATAAATAAAATCTTAAAAAAAAAGAAAAGAAAAAGAAAAGAGGAATGTAAATGCAAGGAGAATAATGATAGCAAACACTTAACATAGCAATTGTAACGTGCAAGGCACATATGTGTTCTACATGCATTTATTTCTTTAACTTCAACATCTACCTCATAGGATTTTTCTATTATTATCTTAATTTTACAGATAAGGAAACCAAGGCTTCGAAAGGTAAAGTAACTTGCTTAGGATCACCAAGTTTTATCAGAGCTGGAGAGATTGGCGCCAGAATCTGTGTTCTCCAACATCATGTTATATTTAGCGATTGCCACTGAATTGTTCTCATTGGGGGTTAACTTATCTGGAAGGAATCCCCTTTGCCCTTTGTTTGTCCTTGGGATTGTTTGTACACAAAAACCCAAGAATTGTGTGGACAAGCACAAATTTCCAATGAGCTCTCTATAAGCCGTTTCTTCTTTGACTCTTTACTGGACCCCCCTCATCCCCACCGTAAACACAGAAACACACAGTGATCTCTGGAGCCAATGAGCACTTTATTCAATTTTTTTAATTTATTTTTTAAAGATTTTATTTTTTAATTCACCTTTACACCCAGCATGGGGCTCGAACTCACAACCCTGAGATCAAGAGTCTCATACTCTACCCGCTGAACCAGCCAGGCATCCCCCCAAAGAACTTTCTGATCCATGATAAAATATTTGCAGTGCAGGGAAACTGTTCTTTTCCCTTCCTCTCTTAAACCTAATTCCTTTTTTAGAAAATTTTGTAATACTTGATAATTCAAAAGAAGTTACACCACATATTTAAGTTATGAAACATAGTAATAAATGAGCTGCTGTGAATCCATGACCCATTTTAAATTTTTTTTAGAGATTTTTTATTTATTTATTTGACAGAGATAGAGACAGCCAGCGAGAGAGGGAACACAAGCAGGGGGAGTGGGAGAGGGAGAAGCAGGCTCATAGAGGAAGAGCCTGACGTGGGGCTCGATCCTATAACGCCGGGATCACACCCTGAGCCGAAGGCAGACGCTTAACCGCTGTGCCACCCAGGCGCCCCTCATGACCCATTTTAAGAATTACACACTTACCATTTTTTTTTTAAGATTTATTTATTTTAGTGAGAGAGCATGCATGCATGAGTGCAAGTAGAGGAGGGACAGAAGGAGAGGGAGAGAATTTCAAGCAGACTCCCTGCTGAGGGTGGAGCCCAATGTGGGGCTCAATTCCACAACCCCAAGATCACCACCCTGAGATCATGACTGGAGCCAAACCAAGAGTCAGATGTTTAACTCACCAAGCCACCCAGGCGCCCCTATACCATTACCATTATTACTGTTATTTTAAGATTTTTACTTACTTATTTGACAGAGAGAGAGCACAAGCAGGGGGAGTGGCAGGCAGAGGGAGAAGCAGGCTCCCTCTGAGCAAGGAGCCCGATGCAGGGCTCGATCCCAGGACCCTAGCATCATGACCTCAGCCAAAGGCGGATGCTTAACCAACTGAGCCACCCAGGCGCCCTACCGTTACAATTATCATCTACCTGTGTGCTCTTTCCTTTAGATCATCTCCCTACCTCTCTCCCGGAAGTAACCATCACCATGAATTGTTTGCATCACACCTTTGTTTCTCAAAAAATAGATTTATCACATACGTATGTACCTTTAAATAAAATAGTTTTGCTTGTTGTGAGATTTATAAAAATAATGATATACACGCTTTTCTGTAATTTGCTTTCTTCACTTAATAACATATTTCGAAGATTCACCCATGTGCTCAGATGCAAACTCTGTTTGTTCACTAATTTTTTTCACTGCTTATAATATTCAACTGTGGACTGTGTCGCAATATATATAAAATTCTCCAGAGAGTAGTCACTTGAGTTGTCTGTTTTTTGCCTGTACAATGTACAATAGCATTGTTTCCTTTTTAAAATTTGTTTATTTATTTATTTGAGAGAGATAGAGTGCGCGTGGATGCAGGGAGAGGGGCAGAGGGAAAGGAAGAGAAGCAGACTCGGCTGGGTGTGGGGCCTGACGTGGGGCTCCATCTCATGGCCCTGAGATCATGACCTGAGCCAAAATCGAGAGTCTGATGTTCAACTGACTGAGCCGCCCTGGTGCCCCCACAAATAGCATTGTTTTATATTTCTCCTGGTATATACACGGGAGTGGAATTGTTGGGTTATGGAGAATATGCAAAGTCAACCTTACCAAGTAATGCTAAAGGGTTTTCCATAGCGGATACTCTGGTTCTGCTGGTAGGCGGCATGTAAGAGTTTCAGAGGCGCCTGCGTGGCTCAGTGGGTTAAGCGTCTGCCTTCAGCTCAGGTCACCATCTCAGAGTCCTGGGATCTGGCCCGAGTGAGGCTCCCTGCTCCTCGGGGAGTCTGCTGCTTCTTCTCCCTCTGCCCCCGCCCCCTGCATGCACATATACTCTCCTCCTCTCTCAAATAAATAAATAAAATCTTTTAAAAAAAATTTTTAAAGAGTTTCAGATGACTCACATTCTTTTTTTTTTTTTGAAGATTTTATTTATTTATTTGAGAGAGAGAGAGTAAGCGCGGGGGGTGGAAGTAAGTAGAGGGAGAGAGTATCCTCAAGCAGAATTCCTACTGAGCATGGAGCCTGAGGTGGGGCTTGTTCCCAGGACCCCAAGATCATGACCTGAGCCAAAATCAAGAGTCACCCACCCAACCAACTAAGCCACCAAGGCACCCCGATACTCACATTCTTGCCAACACTTTTGTTATCAGACTTCATAATATTTAGCAATCTAGTGGATAAAAAATTGGTATCTGTATTTCCGTGATTACTGGTGCAATTGAACACCTTTTCATGTACTGATGTACCATTTATGTTTCTTTTTTGGTGAAATGCCCGTTCATGTCTTTTGCTAATTTACTTGTTGAGTTATTTGTCTTTTTAAAATTAAGTTGGATGAGTTTTTTTCTAATTTTGGATACTATTCCTTTGTTAGAAACATGTATGGCAGGGGCGCCTGGGTGGCTCAGTCGTTGAGCGTCTGCCTTCACCTCAGGGCGTGATCCTGGCGTTCTGGGATCGAGCCCCACATCAGGCTCCTCCGCTGGGAGCCTGCTTCTTTCTCTCCCACTCCCCCTGCTTGTGTTCCCTCTCTCGCTGGCTATCTCTCTCTCTGTCAAATAAATAAATAAAACCTTTAAAAAAAAAAAAAGAAACATGTATGGCAAATATCTTCTCCAAGTTAGCGATTTGTATTTTTACTTATCTTGCAGCATCTGTAGTGATCAGAAGTTCTTAATTGTGAAGTAAAATTTGTCAACTTTTTTTATATCTGTTGTACTATTTGTGTCTTGTTTAAGAGATCTTTTCCTATCCTGAGGTCATAACATTTTCTATATTTTCTTCTAAAGGTTTTTAAATTTGTTTTTGACATACAACTATAAATTTGGGTTTTTTTTTTAAAGGACAGCTATTTTCCAGTATCGCTTATGAAATAGTCCATTCTTTTCCTGTGATCAACAATGCCCTTTCTGTTATGATTCAAATTTCCCCAAATGTGTGATTTGTTTCCAGGCTCTTTCTAGTCTGCTCAAATGGCTTATTACGTATGCCTACATATACACTCCACTATCAAAAATACTATGGCTCTATAATAAGTTTTAATAACTGGTATGGGAAATGTCCCCACCCTAAACTTTTCTTCAGAATGTCTTTATTTTTTGGCCTTTGAGTTCCCATATACACTTAAGAAAATTAGTTTGCCAGTTTTCTCAAAAAACCCTAATGGGTTTTTGGTGGAATTGCATTATATCTAAAGATAAAGTTGGGGAGAGTTAACAATTTTACCATGTTGAATCCATAAACATGGTATATCCCTTCATTTATTTAGGTGGTCTTTAATGACTTTTGGTAAAGTTTGATAATTTCTTCCACACATGTCCTGCTCAACTTTTCTTAGACTTATTTTTAAGTACTTTATGTATTTTATGTCATTGTAAATAATGGCTTTTCTAAAATTACATTTTCTTATTGTTCGTTGCTGGCATTTATAAATGCAATTGACTTATGTGTCTTATCCAGATTCTTGTGCTTATTTCTCATATTTTCCTTGGGCTATTCTATAGGCAATGACATCTGTGTAATGAATATTTTTGTTTTTTCTTTTTAAATCTTTATGCTTTTTTAAAAAAAATCTTATTTACTGTGCTGGCTAGAACCTACAGAATGATGTTGAATAAAAGCGAAGATAGTAAATATTTTTGTCTCATTACTGATTTTTTTTGGTATTACTCCTGATTTTAAAAGAAATCTTTCAGAGCGCCTGGGTGGCTCAGTCAGTTAAGCATCTGACTTCGGCTCAGGTCAAGATCTCAGGGTCCTGGGATTAGCCCTGAGTCGGGCTTCCTGCTCAGCTGGGAGTCTCCTTCTCCCTCTCCCTCTGCTGTGCTCACTCGTGTTCTCTTTCTCTCTCTGTGTCAAATAAATAAATAAATTCTTTTTTTAAAAGTATATAAATATTCTTTAAAATAAATAAATAAATGAAATTTTTCAATATTTGGCCATTAAGTAGACTGTCTGCTATACATTTTTGGTTAATACACTTTATCAGGTTAAAGGTGTTCCGTTCTATCCCTATTTTGCTAATATTAATATAAGTATTTTATATTAGTATTGAATTTTGAATTTTATCCAATTCCTTTTTGCAACCACTGAGATATTCCTATGGTTCCTCTCTCATATATATATATATGACATACGTGATGTCATTTATAGATTTTCTAATGTAAATTATACTTGCGGTCCTGGGATAAACTCAAACTCAACTTGGTATTTGTATCCAACAAGGTTTATTTCAAAGAGCAGAAACCATTCTAGGTTTTTCAAGTAGAAAGAGATTTATTTTTTTTTAAAGATTTTATTTATTTATTTGACAGAGAGACAGCCAGCGAGGGAAGGAACACAAGCAGGGGGAGTGGGAAAGGAAGAAGCAGGCTCCCAGCAGAGGAGCCTGATGTGGGGCTCGATCCCAGAATGCCAGGATCACGCCCTGAGCCGAAGGCAGACGCTTAACGACTGAGCCACCCAGGCGCCTCTAGAAAGAGATTTAATACACAGAATTAGGATGCCTTTAGTATTACATGACCAAAAACCCAGAAAAAAACCTCAATTCAAATGGGATTAAACAATACATGGAAAAGTATAGATTTGCTAAGTGTTGGTTGCAGAGTTCTACAGATGTTCAATAAATCAATCTTGTTACTTATATTATTCAAATGTTCTGTATCTTCGCTGATTATTGCCTGGTTGACCTAGCAACAATTGAGAAAAATGTGTTGATCACTCACTATGACATTTTTAATCAATTTCTCCATACAGTCTTATTGTTTTCTCATTTATCTTGAAGCTATTTTATTAGGTACACACGATTTAGAATTGTTACATCTTCCTGCTGAATTTTACCCTTTATCATAACCCATTAATCTTCTCTATCCTTAGGAATGCTGTCTTTTTTTTTTTTTTTTAAGATTCATTGATTTATTTTATTTATTTGACAGAGATAGAGACAGCCAGCGAGAGAGGGAACACAAGCAGGGGGAGTGGGAGAGGAAGAAGCAGGCTCATAGTGGAGGAGCCTGATGTGGGGCTCAATCCCATAACACCGGGATCACGCCCTGAGCCGAAGGCAGACGCTTAACCGCTGTGCCACCCAGGCGCCCCAACCCGGCGCCAGTCTTGACACTGGTATCCTAGGACCCAGAGATCATAACCTGAGCTGAAATCAAGAGTCGGATGCCTAACTGAGCAACCCCGCACCCCAGGAAATGCTTTCTATCTTAAGGTCTGTTTTGTCTGATATTAACATAATGTCTCAGTTTTCTTTTAGTTAGTATTTGTCTAGTATACTTTTTACTTTCAATCTTTCCATGCCTTTAAATTTTAGGTGAGTCTCATAAGCAGCATATAGCTAGATTGGGGCCAAGACCAAAAAATAGATGTTTATTATTTTTTTCTCCACCCAACATCCAAAAACCCTCTTATTTGAGGAAAATCTTCCTTTATGTGAGTTAGTAAGAGACAGAACCTTATTCCCACTTACAGAAGCCTAGAGAAGACAAATATTCTCTCTTCCACCCCTTGGTGGCTGAGGTGCTGGTGCATAACTCAGACTTGACCGGTCAGATGCACCAGCCAGGGACTGGAATATTGAGCAATGCAAAGATGACACAGTTTATAATTCAGGCAGGGCAGAAGCAGTGGTATCCAATGACGGCAGCAGTGGTGCTTAGCAAAATCATCCCATGCCAGCAGTGCCCTTAACCAGATTTTTCCTTGCTGACCTTGCCTGTGCTTCCCAATGCCTCTTCTCCCTTGGTTTCTGCCTATATTGTAAGACCAGTTCTATTTAATTCTGGAAGCGACATGGTCTCTTCGCAATAAATACTTGTATGCTTAGGTGAGGGAGATTATTTCTATTGTTTGCAAACAAGGATCTTGACCAATATAAAAGTATTCTTTCTTTCTCTGGAATTAGGGAAGAGGAGGAGATACTCTGAAGAGGGAATATGAGAGGTCTGGATTTGTTGGAGCCATTCTTGCTACCATAGGGAAGTCAGTCTGTGTATAAGAACAACATAGAAGAGGGACGCCTGGATGGCTCATTCGGTTAAGCATCTGCCTTCGGCTCAGGTCATGATCCCAGGGTCCTGGGATTGAGTCCCACATCGGGCTCTGTGCTTGGCGCAGAGCCTGCTTCTCCCTCTACCTCTGCTGCTCCCCCTGTTCGTGCTCTCTCTCTCTCTGTGAAATAAATAAATAAATAATCTTTAAAAAAATAGAAGAAAGGTGGGAATGTGAAAAATCATAGACATATAAAGTCAGAACCCTGATAACACCTTAAATCTCTGGATCCAATGATACCTAAAGTTAAACCTTACTCTGGTCTTCAGCCTCATAAGTTAGTAAATTCCACATATTGTTTACTATCACTTAAGTGGACTTTTCTGTCACTTGCAACCAAATGCATCTGACCTGATACCTTTTCACTCTGCCCTTGAAAAGAAATCCTTGGGATGCCTGGGTGGCTCAGTCGGTTAACTGGCTGCCTTCGTCTCAGGTCATGATCCCAGAGGCCTGGGATTGAGTCCCGCATAGGGCTCCCTGCTTAGCAGGAAGCCTGCTTCTCCCTCTCCCTCTGCCTCTCCTCCTTGCTCTTGCTCTCCCTATCTCTCTCAAATAAATAAATAAAAATTTAAAAAATCTTTTTAAAAAATCAATTGACAATAGGTATATGAGTTTATTTCTAGCCTCCTAATTCTATTTCACTGATCTATATGCCTATCCTTATGCTAGTGCCACACTGTCTTAATAAATGTAACTTTCAAGTGAGTTTTGAAATGGGGAAGTAGGAGTCCTCTGATTTTGTTCTTTTCAGTGTTGTTTTAATGAACTAAGTTTTAATAACCAAAATCGATCCCTTCTGAGATATACCGGATTTTTCATTAAGAGATGGCAATGATTGGGGTGCCTGGGTGGCACAGCGGTTAAGCGTCTGCCTTCGGCTCGGGGTGTGATCCCGGCGTTACGGGATCGAGCCCCACATCAGGCTCCTCTGCTGGGAGCCTGCTTCTTCCTCTCCCACTCCCCCTGCTTGTGTTCCCTCTCCTCACTGGCTGTCTCTATCTCTGTTGAATAAATAAATAAAGTCTTTAAAAAAAAAAAAAAGAGATGGCAATGATAGCCCAGTTAAATGTAGTGATTAGAAAAAATAAAAATAATTTCATGTTTACATTGTCTTTATGTTAAGACTCCAGAACAAATTAGTTACAATAAGAACTCAGATTTTTAAAAAATCATAAAGAAGGATTTAGACAACACGGAATTGGGATGTTTAAGACAGTTTTACCTGGATCTTACAGGGCCAGGAAGCCCCAGTTGATTTCTGAGTTATACATGTTTGCTCATTTTTTGCTTTGGAGTAATTTTCCAGCAATTTAATGCTTTATGTGTGTATATTTTGAAAATCACCCATATTAACTTTATCAGTTTCATGAGTGCTTCTTAAATAAACCCTGCTGTTTTGTTTTTGCTTTTCTAAGCCTTCTTTGGTTTTGACATAATCTTATTAAGAAAACACATATATACACATACAAACCATAAACTTGTTTTATCCTCTTCTGTCCAGGAATATGACAAACCTGAAGATACACGTGAGGAGGTAGCTAGAGCCGAACAAGGGTAAAGAGGCCTGTGTTCCCATGGATGACTCAAGCCTGTCCAGCAGTGTTGATGTAGACAAAGGCTTTGCCATTGCCTTTGTTGTTCTTTTGTTTCTGTTCCTGATTGTGATGATTTTTCGGTGTGCCAAGTTGGTGAAGAATCCCTACGAGGCCAGCTCCACAACCACGGAACCATCTCTGAGCTGAGCTATGAGAAAGCCTGATAGACTCCCCCTCAAAGGAGGTCTGAAATCTTCTATACAGATATTCATGACCCAGGCTTTATATTATTTCACCTCTCTATATGTCAGCCCTCTCAGTCTTGCATTCCACAATAGGCACAGATAATAAAAAGGATGAAACACGAGTCAGTTTATCTTGTTGCTATTCAGGGAAATGCTTACAAAACAAGACCAAGACAGGTTGAACTCACTGATTAAAGTAAGGCCATGGGTTTCAATTCTCCAGTATCAAATATCCTTAAGATAAGATAATTGGACATAATTATATGATGTAATGTAATATGATGCTTGGTGAGGCCCACCTAAAGCTAGAACTCCTAGAGGCAGTCTTAGAAGATCCCTTTAGTTGTGCAAATATAAGGCCAGCAGGAACCAGTTGTCCTACGATAAGAGTCTAACAGGACGTTTTTAAAAAAAAATTTTTTTTAATGTATTATTCATTTATTTGAGAGAGAGGGCTGGGTGGGGGGAGCAGAAGGGGAGGAAGAAAGAATCTCAAGCAGACTCCGTGCTGAGTGAAGAGCCCTACCCTAGTCTCAGGCTCCTCAAGGGACTCAATCCCACGACCCTGAGATCGTGACCCCAGCCAAAACTAAGAGTCGGAGGCCCAACCGACTGATTCGCCCAGGCGCCCCTAACAGGACTTTTTTAGTGTGTGTGGTTTTGTAAAATCTGCTGCCCTTCTCAAGGGGGCAGAGCTCTGTGACAGAGGGGGAGTCATTTGCCTTTAGTGAATCCCTCAATCTTTTTCACCCCACCATTCCTCATCTATAAAATAACATCTAGTAGATTGAAAAGGGACCCTCCAAAAGATATGTCCATGTCCTCACCCTTGAAACCTAGGAACAAGTGACCTCATTTGATAAAAGGATCTTTACAGATGTAATTAAGTATCTCAAGATAAACTCATCCTGGATTATCTGGGTGAGCCCTAAATCCAATGACAAATGTCTTTTGTAAAAGACGGTAGAGAAGATATACAGAGACAGAGAAAAAGGCCATGTGAAGATAGAGGCAGAGATTGGAGTCATGCAACCACAAACTAAAGTACCCTTGGGTGGAACCACCAGATGCTGGAAGAGGCAAGGAAAGATTCTCCTCAGAGCCTTTGGAGGGAGCTCAGGCCTGCCAGCACCTTGATTTTAGATTGCTAGCCTCTAGAACAGTGAGAGAATAAATTTCTGCTATTTTAAGCCAATGAGTCTGTGGTAATTCATCATGGAGTCACCGGAAACTTACATATAGTACATAGTGACGATGGTGGTGGTTATCACCATCATCCCGGGGATGTTTAAAAGAAAAGAAAAAGAAATCATAATCTGTACTCTTCAAAGTCTGAAGTTAGGGAAATTTGGTAGAGTAGACTACAGCCAACTGGCAGGAAAGTCCATAAGAGAATTCCCTGGAAGGACAGAGGGCAACTAGGCCACTGACCAAGACCCAACACAGGTTTGGCTGAAGGATTGAGTCTGGCACCTAAGTAGGTGATAGGGATAGTGATTGTAAAAGCTTTCTGGATCAGCCATGCCGGCCAGATGTTCTGGGCAACAGTGACCTAGCACGTGGATGGGAATTAAGAGAGCCATAACCTTGGAATCTAAGTGTGGGGCATCACTTGTGCTTGTGCAGGGACTTGGACCAGCATGCAGTCATTTTGGAGGAGACACGTTTTCACGGACCATGCTGAACCAGGCTTTAACAGCAATACCAAATGGTACAGAGACATAAACCTATCCAGGCACCGTTAGCAGAGACTTGATAACTGTCTCTGTTTCTGACTCTTGGAAACAGGCCTGCCCCCTCCTTGGCCTGAGTAAGTCCCCAGGGTTATTTGAAAATGGACACAGGGCAACCAAAGATTTGCAATGGGGTACTAGACTTTGCCTTCACCAGAACTCTGTTCTAGTGCTATACTGGTTAAACTAAGGAAAGAGAGAGAGCAAGAGAGAGGGAGAGAGATGATTTGTATACTGTTTTGATAAAAAGAAATTCAGGACAAGGTGCAGGTCAGGGTCAAAGGAAAGCAGGTTAAGATTGATGTCAGTAGTGGAAGGCTCCCGTGTATTCCCGCGAGGAACTCAGATAGGGTGAACTCACCTTTCCCCCCACCCCCTAAAACAAAATGCAAGCAAACACATGATTAACGAGAGCATCAATATGCAGCCACTAGACAGTCACGGGTTTGACTTTCCACAGTAACCTATCGAAGGAAAAAATGCATCAGACAGAAGAAGTGGATTATCTGTGGAAGAAAAAAAGGAAGGAATGACCCAAGGCAAACTCACAGGGCCAATGTGCATGCTGTTCAGGGGAGAGGGCAGCTTAGTCATTGGTCCGTAGATTATTTCCAGTCTCGGTGGCTAGACAGTCCTTGGTGTATAGATTCAGGAAGCTGGAACCCACATACCTTGGATCTGGGTTTTTTTTTTGGTTTTTGAGTTTTGTTTTTGTTTTTGTTGGGGGGGGAGGGTCTCTCTGATTTTATTGCTCAGGTTATCTCTGTTAATCTGATATCCTTAAACATTCCTTTCACTCACCTTAAATTGGCAGCTTACAGATCAATCAGTCTGGGAAATTTTATTGGCCAGACGCTTTCCAGTGTTTAAAATCTACAAAGTGTGTGTCCGTGTGTGTTGGGATCTGTATGTGTTTTTTGAGTCAATGTTTTAAAATTATTATTATTATAAAAGGAATAAATGCACACAGTAAAAAAATTTCTCAAACATTACAAAAGGGTAAATGCAGAAAGTTCCTAGATGCTGTCATGTTTCCCAATCCTTCTATCCAGAGGTAACTGTTATTACGGCAGCTTGTTTTTGCATTTATGAGTGTGTATCTTTCCAGGCACGTTCCTTTTCTTTTAATTTTTAATGTAATAATTTTGAATAAACTATCCATTTTCATGTTTCAAAATTCAAAAGGTATAAAACAGTGTACTGTGAAAACCCGTATTCCCATTCTTGTCTGCCACCTTCCATTTGCCCTCTTCTCAGACAACCACTATTAATCTCTTATGTATCCTTCCAGTGATCTTTTATGTATATGTAAGAAAAAAATGTTATTTTTAAAGATTTTATTTATTTACTTGAGAGAGAGAGAGAAAAAAGAGAGAGCACGAATTGGGGGAGGGGCAGAGAGAGGAAGACAAGCAGACTCCCTGCTCAGCCGGTACTGGATGCCAGGACCCTGAGATCATGACCTGAGCTGGAGGCAGACACTTAACAGACTGAGCCACCCAGGTGCCCAAAGAAAAAAATGTTTAAAAACGTATTATTTACACAAATAACAGCAGCTATATACCATGTTCTATGCCTACTCTTCTCATTTCATGTTTCTTCTTTTTTTAAGATTTTATTTATTCATTTGATAGAGAGAAAGCACAAATAGGCAGAGTGGAAGGCAAGGGAGAAGAGAAGCAGGCTTCCTGCTGAGCAAGAAGCCTGAGGACCCCGGGATCATGACCTGAGTGGAAGGCAGATACTTAACTGACTAAGCCACCCAGGCGTCCCTTAATAATGTTTCTTAAAGATAACTCCGTATCAATGCACAAAGGGCTTCCTTTTTTAAAAAACATGGCTGAAGAATATTCCATTTTCGGGTGTGTTATAATTTGTTTAACCAGCACCTGCTGATGGAAGTGTATATTGTTCCTAAATATTTTGCTATTTGATACAAAGTTGCAGAAAATAATTTAGTGCTTACCTCATATCAAAGGTATGCATATTCAAATGAATGCAATTTCAAAGATATGTAGTTTAATTCCTAGACATGGAATTCCTGATTTTAAAAGTATTTCAGAGTGTACAACATTTTAAAATTAATCGTCAATACTCAAAATTCAGAAGCTTACATACTAAAAAAATGGATTTTTAAGCTTATTTGAAAAATCGGTAATCCGGAAGCATTGTATGTATCACATAGGGCAAAAATTAGCTGGAATTAAGTAGCAACTTCTCCCTATAGGTGAGATACGTATTTCTCAGGTGAACACAGTCCTCACCCACCCCATTTGGCTCCTTTACTTTCCTGATGCCTAAAACCCTTTGAATCTTTAATCCCCAAATTCTTTCATTTTGATTCTGAGATCACTCAACAATGTTTAGATTATGATTTAATTTCCCTTAAGTCTGTCTGCAGCGAAAGGATCATTTGGCATTCCAAGGTTTTGACCCCTGTGCTATGACTTCTCATGGTCAAGTATTAAGTAGCACATAGTTGTGATTTTTCAATGTATAACAATGGATTACAGGAATGACTGTGCTGAGCACACCAATGTGAGTACTCCAAGTAGTATATCAGTTCTTTATTACTTTATATTACTCAACTAGCAATAAGCTATCTACCTCAATAATTTGCACATTTTAATAGTATGAGTCATTTATATCAGGGCCTGATCATTTCTGACAGTCTTCAGACCTTAATAAAAACAAAACCAGAGTGGCACCTGGGTGGCACAGTTGTTTAAGTGTCTACCTTTGGCTCAGGTCATGATCTTAGGGTCCTGGGATCTAGCCCTGCATTGAGCGCTGCATCAAGCCCGTATTGGGCTCCCTGCTCATTGGGAAACCAGCTTCTCCCTCTCCCTCTTCCCCTACTCACCCCCCCCCAGGTTGTGCTTTCTCTCTCTCAAATAAATAAATGAATAATCTTAAAAAAAAAAAAAAAGAAAAAGCCAGAGCTTGGTTCCCTAAATATTGAGGCCCTGCTCAAACTTGCCTTTCCTATAGTGCTTCTCAAATTTTAGCAAGCAAACACATTACCTGGAAATCTTACTAAGATTCAGATTCTGATTTAGTACATCCCAAGTAGGGTCAGAGATTTAGAATCTCTAACAAGCTCCTTGACTGCGTGTTGAGTAGCAAGGGTCTTAGCAGTTACTTCCTGGGTCCCACTGCTGATTTCTACCAGACTTCTCCGGGCATTGAAGAAATCAGACTGGATATGATGCCCTAAATAGCTCCTATTTCTCTTCAACATTGCCCGTTACTCATTTCCACCCCCCACTCCCTCCCCACACGCACACGTACATCAGAAAGCTGAAGGAATCTAACTAACAGAAACATAATCAGGGCAGAACAGATTTCCCTTCACTCATCACACATTACAGAGCACCACATGTACAGGGCAATATGTCAGGTGCTAGGGGAAACAAAGATGATCCAGACAGGGCCTCAGCTTTAAGTTGATCACAAACCAGCAAAGGAGACAGGTACAGACAGAGACAACTCACAAGTGGAAGGAACTAAGATAATGGAAGCACACAGACAGGAGTTAGCTGTGCAGAGGGTGAGGGATAGTATAGGGTAGTCTAGGATAATCTAGTGAGTGATTTCTTTAATTGAAGTATAATTGACATACAATATTGTATTAGTTCCAAATGTACAACATAGTGATTTCACAATTCTATACATTGCAAAATGCTTATCATAAGTGTAGTTACCATCTGTCATGATACAAACTATATTCCCAATACTGTACCTTTCTTGCTTGTGACTTATTGACTTATTTTTTAAATTTTTTTAAAAGAATTTATTTATTTGAGAGAGCAAGAGAGAGCATGAGCAGGGGAGAAGCAGACTTCCCTCTGAGCAGGGAGCCCAATGAAGGACTCGAACCCAGGACCCTGGGATCATGACCTGAGCCAAAGGCAGATAGTTAAACGACTAAGCCACCCAAGCACCCGACTTATTTATTTTGGAACTAGAAGTTCATACCTCTTTTTTTTTTTTTAAGTTTACTTATGTAAGTCATCTCTACAGCCAATATGGGGCCCAAACTCACAACCCTGAGATGAAGAGTCACATGCTTTTCCAACACTGCCAGTCAGGCCCACTGTGTAGATCATACTTCTAAATCCCCTTTACCTGTTTTGCCCATAGCCCTCCCGTCCCCCTCCTCTGGCAATCACCAGTTTGTTCTCCGTACTTATGAGACGGTTTCTGTTCTTTGTTTGATTTTTAGATTGCACATATAAGTGAAATCATATGATAAGACAGTGTTTCTTAAATTCTGGTCCCCCTACCAGTAGCATAGGTATTACTGGAAAAATGTTAGACATGCAGATTCTCAGACTCCACCCAAAACTACTCCAAGGGTGGGGTGGGGGTGGCAATCTGTATTTTAACAAACCCTCCAGGTGATTCTGATACATGATGAAGTTTGACAACTGCTGGTCTATGAAAACTTCATAGAGGAGACATTTGAGTTGAACCTTCGAGAATTCATATTATAGCAGACAGGAAGAGAAGGGGCATTCCAGGTGATAGACCACAATGAAAGAAGGTATGGAGATGTAAAAGTGAAATGTGTAAACATGTCGGGGAAATAGCACTTAACCAGGGGTGTGAAGGGGAAAATGGGAAACATGGCCAGAGAGCTAAGTCAGGAGCAAATTTTGAAGAGCCTCAAATTTTATACTGTGAAGTTTGAACTTTATTTGATAGATGTAAAGAAGACATTGTTTTAAAGCAGGGGAGTGACATGATCAGAACTGTATTTTAAAGCTCAGTATGGGCAGTCCCACAACAAGGCTACCAATTAAGAAGCTATCTTGTCCAGGCAAGAAATAAGAGCCAAACAAGAACAGTAAAATTAAAAAAGGAAGGAGGAAAAACATATGATAAACATTTCCAAAAAGATGTATTGAATAATGGTTTAAGACCACAAGCTCTAGGGCCAAACTGCCTGGCTCTGATGCTTAATATAATTGTGTGTCTCGGTTTTCTTATTCATAATAAAAGAGACAATAATAGTTCCTACCTTATAGGACTATTGTGAGGATTAAATAAATTAATAATTGTAAAGTGCTTAGAACAGTGCCTGGTATGAAGAAAACATTCAATAAATACAGTTGTGTGTGCATGTGTTTTTTATAGGGAGTAGTAAGTCTAAAATTTCTAGCTCACATTAGAAAATAATACCACAAGATGAGTTAGGAACATGCTGAATTTGAAATACCTAGAGGACCCTTTCACTTCTCTGTATCTCAATTCCTAGTGTCTTAACAATTGGGAACAGGGACTTACAAGAAACTGGTGGACAGGTGAAATGAGCACGAAGTGTGGTCACAAGGAGAGGATTTCAAGGCTGCCTGGCCCTGTTTCCAGTCTTACAAAGAAGTTCTGGTTTACACCTTTTAAATGAAGTTAGGTACAGTTAGTGTAAAGATAGTTGAACAAATTAAAGCAATAACGAAATAATGTAGTAGTCGATAGTGCTAGCTCATCAAACACACCCAGTTCTCTCTCCTTCCAGATATGAGACAGGGCTGTTCTTCCTGGCCCCCTTGTGGTTGGGTAGGGCCTTATGACTCAATCAGAACAATGAGTTGTTAATGAAAGTGTCCTGAATCACTTTAACTGCCTTTAGCGGTCTCTCCCTCTGGCATGACTTACTCATCAGCCTGGATTTCTGAGTAGATATCCTCGCAGAGCTCCAATGTCAATTTACGAGAGAAGATTATGCAGCATGAGCAAAAAATGCATGGTTTTTGTTTTAAACTCTTGGAATTGTTTGTTTCCACAACACAACTTAGTCTATCCTGATGCAGCTATTAAGACCCATCAAATGTTTAAAAATTAAATAGTTAACATCCAATCTTAATGAGGGTGTGGGGAAACATGCTTTCAGAGATTTGCTAGTGGGAGTAAAAACTGTTTCAACCTTTTTGAATAGTAATTTGAGAGTAGATTCTATTAAAATGAAAAAAAAAAAGAGTACATATATATACTTTTTCCTCAGATTCCATTTTGGGGAATCTCTTCCACAGAAATAAAAGTACTACTTCAAAAGGATGCTAATGTTTATTGTTGTACTATTTGTAGTAGCTAAAAACTGAGAACATCTTTCTAAGTAAGATTTAGCCACACTATGAAGTATTATGCAATTGTCAAAAAGGCAAGTGTTACAGTTTTTATTGACTTCAAGGGATGTCCACGTGTGAAATAAAAGCAAAACAAAACAAAATCCACATTCAGGGATGCCTGGCAGGCTCAGAGGGCAGAGCATGTGACTCTTGTTCTCAGGGTTGTGAGATCAAGCCCCACACTGGGTATAAAGCTTACTTAGAAATAAAATCTTAAAAAAAAAAAAATCCACATTCATGACCTTGTACATACAAGCCTAGAAAACTAAGCTATTTTACCTCAAAGCCCCAGGAGTAATAAGTGATGGAGGGAGGAGAGGATATTATCACGTTTTTCCTGTTACATCTTGATATTCCTCCACTCGTTACAATTTATACCGTTTGTGTGATAAAACCAACAGGGTGAGATAGAAAATCTAAACCTGGGGCGCCTGGGTGGCTCAGTCGTTAAGCATCTGCCTTCGGCTCAGGGCGTGATCCGGGCTTTCCAGGATCGAGCCCCGCATCGGGCTCCTCTGCTATGAGCCTGCTTCTTCCTCTCCCACTCCCCCTACTTGTGTTCCCTCTCTCGCTGGCTGTCTCTCTCTGTCAAATAAATAAATAAAATCTTAAAAAAAAAAAAAAAGAAAGAAAATCTAAACCTAAGCGTTTGCCTACTGAGTCCACACGATAAACTAATATTGCTGCCATTAGTTAGGGTTGGCGGAAGAGGCGGAGCTTCTATAAAATACTCCAGGCCACGCCTCCTCACCCGGCCAGTCGCCGCCCACGTATGTCCTGGACGGGTCTGCTTTGACGCATGCGTACTTGTCTGAGTTTTCCTGGCCTTGGAGGGGCTCTCAGAAGCTTTGGGTTTGACCCCGTCAGGCCACCGTCGTGGCGACCGGAACGGCACCTGAGGTTTGCTTCCGGGCGTCTCTTTCGTTTCCCTTTCCCTCCCTCCCTCACGCTTCTTCCCCTCCCCCTGCTCCCTTTTCCTTACGGTTTCGTTCTCCCCCACCGAGGCTGACCCCTGAGTCTCGAGTCTGGGGTCTGGCTGGTGAAAAAGAACCGTTGTAGCTGGAAGCAGTTAATAGAGGTATTTGGAGGCCAGGGGCCTGTCTGGAATGTTTTGTTTGTGGGAGGAGGTTGGGCGAGGGTGGGAAGGAAGTCTTCCTCGAGAGGCGATCGGGGGCGGGGTTGAGCTGGGTTTGCGGGGTGGGTGGGACGCACCCCCAAAAAGGGTAGCGCGGGGGTGGGGCGGTGTGCGGGCAAAGGAAAAATGGAGGCAGTGAGAACTGGCCTTGGGGTCGCACGGCATTCTGGCATCAGTTTTGCTTGAACCGTTTTATCAAAACAGTTAACACTAATGCATGGGTTATTTGAATTACTTTTTATGTAGCCACATTTTATACCCAGATTGCTTTAAGTTCCCTTTACTTTGGGGAAACCTCTTTGCTTCTGTATGCTTAAGGGTTAATAGACTTTAAAAAAGCAAATTTCCACTTGGAAGCAAAGTAATGTAAGGTGAACAAGTAGTTAAAGAGGAAACAACGAGTTTTAGTGAGTTACGGACTAACCGCTGCCCTCCAGATGGAGATAAGTGTTCGAACTGGCATAGCATGCAACAAAGATTTATCTCTTTAGTGAATTAAGGAACACAGGTCACAGAGATACCTTCCTCAGCAAATTGGTTCTCTTCCGTTTCCTAAAACATTATTTTCGGTAGCTCCCTGCTGCATAATATATGTTCTCCATGCCCTCAAACTTTTAAATCTTAGGCCTGTAGTCTATAGGATAAGATACGAATGCTACAAAATCTTAGCGTCAGATACAGGAGAATGGAGAGAGAGAACATAGAATCGAGCTTAACTGTGTTTGAATAACAAGTAGTGGGAATGAGTTTTATTGGGGTACTGATATTTGGTGGTTATGACTCCACAGGTAATCTTAGTTTTCTGTTCCATGTAGAGGACAACAGCATGTCCTCCCTCCCTGGGTGCATTGGTTTGGATGCAGCAACAGCTGCAGTGGAGTCTGAAGAGATTGCAGAGCTGCAACAAGCTGTGGTTGAGGAGCTGGGTATCTCGATGGAGGAACTTCGGCAGTTCATCGATGAAGAACTAGAAAAGATGGACTGTGTACAACAGCGTAAGAAGCAACTAGCAGAGTTGGAAACGTGGGTAATACAGAAGGAATCTGAGGTGGCCCATGTTGACCAGCTCTTTGATGATGCATCCAGGTGAGGACTACATGGGAAATAGGAAATCTCCCCTTTGGCAGACATTTTAGAAGTATGATTGTTCATGATATTGTGCACTTTATAAAGCACTTTATACTTTACAAGGTACAAATGTATAGAACCTTCCTCTTCCTCATAGGTTAGGATCCAAAATCTGACCTCAACCACCCATATATAGAATATTCATCTATCAGAAGCTAATGTATAGTCAGCAGTAGGGGAGTTCTTGAGTCCTTTCCCCTTTTTTCTCCTCTATCCTGTTTCCAAACAATTGCTTTGTTTTCTTAGTGGGGTGATCTAGGAAGTGAAGATTGTAAAGTGTTGCTGTCTTGTGTAACTGTGGAGCACGAGCCCTGTATCTACTCTAAATCCCCGGAAGATTTGTGTCTGGTACGTTAGTTGTCACTTAGAACACATTTTCAGTTAATAAGGTAAATGATGAGATGTGGTTGAGAGGACTGTACTCAGGGTTTATTTTGGATTTTTGAGGAACTAGCCTGGAAACCACTATTTAAACATTTTTCTATGAGAAAAGCATTTTAACTTCTAAATGGTTGGTGCCTAGGTGGCTCAGTTGGTTAAGCGTCCAACTCTTGACTTCAGCTCAGGTCTTGATCTCAGGGTGGTGAGTTCAAGCCCCGCATTGGGTGTGGAGCCTACTTAAAAAATAAAAATAAAAATGAATTCTAAATGAAGAAACTTGGCCTGTTAAATTGAGGTCAGTGTATACTTAAATATGTATAAATTCTGATGGCTTTTACACCTATTTCTGCTGGCTTTGACCTTTTCTACATGTGTTCCAATATTAGGGCAGTGACTAACTGTGAGTCTTTGGTGAAGGACTTTTATTCCAAACTGGGTCTGCAATACCGGGACAGTAGCTCTGAGGATGAAGCTTCCCAGCCTACAGAAATAATCGAGATTCCTGATGAAGATGATGATGTCCTCAGTATTGATTCAGGTAAGAGATAAGGCTACAGGTAGAAAGTCTCAGGATTGAAATTGAAAGACCGGAAGTTAATTAGATAAAAGAAAGAAGAAACCATTGTCACTGACTACATATTCCAAACTGTTGGACGTGTCTATTACCAAAAGAAATAGAACATTTTAGTATCATAGATGTCCCCTATGTACTACTTCCTGATGGAATGACCTTCCTTTCCCCATTCTGTGTAACCTCTATTCTGAATTCCCTTCCTTTTCTTTATAGGTGGCATTAGCACCTATGTATGTATCTCAAAATGGTAGATTTTTGGGTTTGTCTACTTTTGAGGGTTTTTTTAGGTGTAATTTATGTACTATAAAATTCACCCATTTTAAGTATATAGTTTGAGTTTTCGTAAATTTATATAGTAGTGCAGTCTTCACAGTCCAGTTTTAGAATACTTGGCATTACCCCAAAAACATCCCTCATACCTGTTTGCCTACATTCTCCGTTTTCACCCCCCCACCCAAGTAACTACTGATCTGCTTGCTTCCTTTTTGCCTTTTCTAGAAATTTCATATAAATAGAATCACAATTTATTGTCTTTTGTATCTGGTTTCTGTCCCTTAGCATAATGTTTTTGAGATTAATCTATGTTATTGCAGGTATCCATAGTTTGCTCCCCTTTTTTTGCTGAATAATAGTTCATTTTATAGATATACCACAGGTTTTTATCCATTCTTTCCCTCTACAGTCTCTGCTCTACCAGCTGAGCTATTGAAGAGCGCCTTATCCATTCTTTAATTGATAAATATTTGGGTTGTTTCCAGTTTGGGGGCTATTAGGAATAATGCTGCTATTACACATTTCTGTATAAATCTTTATATGGGCATTATGTTTCATGTCTCTTGGATATTCCACCTAGGAGTAGAATTTACTAGGTCTTAGGGTAAGTGTATGTTTGAGTTTTTAGGAAACTGCCTTACTGTTATCAAAAGTGGCTATACCATTTTACATTCCCACTAGCCAAGTATGGGGTTCCAGTTTCTTTACATCCTTGCCAGTGCTTGGGATTGTCGGTCTTTTAGCCATTCTAGTGTGTGTGTGTGTGATATCAAATTGGGATTGTAGTTTGCATTTCCCTAAGGAAGTTGAGCATCTTTTCACATACTTATTTGCCGTTTATGTATGTTCTTTGGGGAAACATCTATTCAAATCTTTAGTCTTTTTTTTTTTTTAATTGTGTTGTCTTTTTATTATTGACTTAGAGAACTTAAGTTTTAGGTACAATTCATTTATCAGATATATTTTACACTTTCTCTCAGATGTGGTCTTTTCACTTTCTTAACGGTGTCTTTTAAGAGTAAAACTTCTCCAGGTAAGGGTTGAGGGCAGATTGTTTATTTTGATTATGGCTATCCAGTTGTTCCACCACCATTTGTCGAAAAGACTGTCCTTTTGGTACCCTTGTCAAAAATCAACTGGCCATGTATATGAGGGTCTATTTCCAGATTCTGTTTTGTCACATTGATCTAAATATCTCTATACTCAGCACCACACTGCTTTTATTACTGTAACTTTATGGTATGTTTTAAAATCACTTGATGGAAGTGCTTCATATTTATTTGTATTTCTTATAACTTCCAAATAAATTTTGGGATCACCTCATCAGTTTCTATAAAAAACATTTTTTTTAAACCTGTTAGGGTTTTTAATAGGAACTATATTGAATCTAAAGGTCAATTTAAGGAGTATTACCTTTTAACAAATACTCAGTCTTCTAATGCATTCTCTCATAAATGTTTTATTTTTAATGCTAATGTGAGTGAGATTACTTAATTTCATTTTAGGATTGTTTGTTGCTAGGATATGAAAATTTAGTTGATTTTTTTATATGAATCTTATAGCCTGTGACCTTAATAAGCTCACTTACTAGTTCTAGAAGCTTTTTGTGAATCCCTTTGGATTTTCTGTGTGTTACCTCATGTTGTCTGCAAATAAAGTCAATTTTACTTCTTCCTTTCTAATATAGATGTCTTTTATTTCTTCTTCTTGCCTTATTGTACTCTCTAGAACCTCCAGTACAATGTTGAATAAAAGACTTGAGGGCAGACATCTTTTCCTTGCTCTTTATCTTAGGGGGAAAGCATTTGGTCTTTAGGCATTAATTGTAATGTGAGCTGTAGGGTTTTTGTAGTATCCTTTGTCAGGTAGAAGGAAGTTGCTTCTATTCCTAGTTGCTGAGAGTTTTTATCATGGCTTGATTGGATTTTAGATTTTGCCAGTTACTTTTTCTGTATCATTCTCAGATAATCATAGAGGTTTTGTCCTTTTTCTTATTAATAAGGAGCATTACAATAATGATTTTCTGGATGTTAAACAAACTTTGTATTCCTGGGATAACCCCCCCGTCCTACCCTTGCCATGTTGTCTTAGTGTATAATCCTTTTTATATGTTTCTGTATTAGATTTGCTAATATTTTGTTTAGAACTTTTGCACCTGTGTTCATGAGTGCTGTTGTAGTTTTATTGTAATATGTTTTTTTTGGCTTTGGTGTTAGGGTATTATGGGCCTTATAAAAATGAATTGGTAAATGTTCCCTCCTCTGAATTTGTATGAAACAGTATTATTTCTTCCTTAAATGTTTGATAAATTCAGCAGGGAGGCCATCTTGACCTGGATTTTTCTTTGTGGATAGGTGTTTTTTTTTTTTAAATAAGCTTATTAGTTTGGAATAGTTTTATATTTTTTTATAAATTGCAAAGATAATAGAGAGTTCTTGCATACTTTTCCTCAGTTTTTTCTAATGTTAGTATTTTATGTTACCATGGGCATACTTACTTTGCTTCTTACTTCAAAAGTAAGAAGCAAACATGGGTGCATTACTTTCACCTAATCTCTACACTTTTGATTTCTGGGCTTTTTCCATTACAGGATACCACATTGAATTTATTGTGGGAAGGTTTTTAATTACTAATTACTTTTCTTTACGTGATAATGTCCATTTGGATTTTCTATTCCTTCTCAGGTCCCTTTCATTAATTTGTATCTTTCTAGAAATTTTTCCATTTCATGTAAGTTGTCTAAATTATTGCCAGAAAGTTCATAGTATTCCCTTATGATTCTTTTGAATTTCTGTATGTTCTGTAATAATGTCCCTTCTTTCATTCCTGATATTGGTTATTTGGATCTCCTCTTTTTTTTTTGCTTGGTTAATCTAGCTAATGGATTGTCATTTTTTTTTGCTTTTTTCCAAGAAACCAGTTTTTGGGTTCATTAACTTATTTTTCTCTACTGTTTTCCTGTTTTCTATTACACTAATTTCTACTCTGATCTTTATTCCTTCCATGGACTTGGGTTTGATTTGTTCTTCTTCTTCTTCTAGTTTCTTAAAATTAAAACAGATTATTGATTTGACTTTACATCTTTTTTTCTTGCTAATGTTAATATTTAAAGCTATAAATTTCCCTTTAAATGTTGCTTTACTGCATCTCCTAAATTTTTGTATGTTGTATTTTCATTTAACTCATAATTTTTCATTTCCTTTGTGATTTTTCTTTGACCAATTGATTATTTCAAATATTTGGGAATTTCCTAGATTTCTTTGTGTTGTGAGTTTTTTACTTAATTACATTGTGATCAGAAAATATACTTCGTATTATTTTAATCCTCTTAAATTTATTTAGATTTTTTTTAATGGCCTAAAATATTATCTGTCCTGGAGAATGATCCATGTGTGCTTGAAAAGAATTTGTATTCTGCTGCTGTTGGATGGAGTATTTTATAAATGTTGGTTAGGTTAAGCTGGCCAATAGTGCTGTTCAAGTTCGTGTCCTTATTAATTTTCTGTCTAGTTGTTTTAACAGTTACTTGGAAAGGAGTTTTGAAATCTTGAACTAAAGTTGTTGGATTGTTTGTCCTTTCAATTTACTTCAGTTTTTGCTTCCTCCATTTGGGGGTCTATTACATATACATTTATAGTTGATTTTTTATTATTAAAAGATATCTCTGTGTCAAGTGATATCCCTTTTCTTAAAGTCTGTTGTATCATATATTAATATAGCATTTCCATTTTTATTATGATTACCATTTGCATATTGTGTCTTTTTCTGTCCTTTTACTTAAATTAAAATCTATTTCTTTAAATTTAGTGTATCTCTAACAGACAATATATAGTTAGATCTTGTAGTTTTTAAATCCAGTCTCACAGTTTCTGGCCTTTAAATAGTGTTGAGTACATTCATAGTTCATGTGAATCCGTATGGGTGGATTTATATCAATCGTTTTGCTCTTTTCCCCCCATATTTTTTATATTTATCTGGTTTTTTTACTGCCTTCTTCATGTCAGACAAATATATCAGTAAATCATTTTAATTCCTCTGATTTTTTTTNATGCCACCCAGGCGCCCCAGATCTTGTAGTTTTTTTTAAATCCAGTCTCACAGTTTCTGGCCTTTAAATAGTGTTGAGTACATTCATAGTTCATGTGAATCCGTATGGGTGGATTTATATCAATCGTTTTGCTCTTTTCCCCCCATATTTTTTATATTTATCTGGTTTTTTTACTGCCTTCTTCATGTCAGACAAATATATCAGTAAATCATTTTAATTCCTCTGATTTTTTTTTAGCTTTTTAAAAAGTGTTTGATATTTATCTGATCATTATCTACTACAAGTTAATATTGACTTAATTCTGGTAAAATACAACAACTTTGCCCAGGATAGCTCCATTTTCACTCTCTCCTTGGGTGATACTGTTGTCAAATATATTGCATCTACATATGTTTAAAGCCAACAATTTAGTGTTATAATTATTGCAAGGACCAATCTTATTTTTAAAGAACTTAGGGGAAGAAAAGAGAAAAATATATATTTACCCAGATGTTTACACTTCCGTTGCTTTTTATTCCATAGGAATATGGATCTGAGTTACCATCTAGTGTCATCTTTTTCCAGCCGGAAAGATTTCCTTTAATATTTCTTGTAGTTCTGCTAAAAGTGAATTCTCTGCCTTCGTACACAAGCAGGGGGAGTGGCAGGCAGAGGGAAACAGAGAAGCAGCCTCCCTACTGAGCAAGGAGCCCAATGTGGGGCTCGATCCCAGGACCCTGGGATCATGACCTGAGCCGAAGGCAGATGCCCAGTTGACAGAGCCACCCAGGCGCCCCATGGGATATAGAATTCTTGATTGACTGTTTTCTTTTGGCACTTTAGATATGCCATCCCAGTGTCTTCTGCTCTCCATTATTTCTGATGGAAAGTCAGATGAAATTGTTGTTTGTATCCTGGTTGTGAGTCATTTTTGTCTTACTGCTTTTAAGATTTTCTCTTTCGATATTAGTAGTTTGACTACGATGTGTCTAGGTGTAATTCTCTCTGTATTTGTCCTACTTGAGATTTATTGAATTTGGACTGTAGATTCAAGTTTTTCATCAAATTTAGAAGTGTTTCAGTCATTATTTCTTTTTTTTTTAAATATATTTTTTTTTCAATGTATTTTTTTAAGATTTTATTTTTAAGTAATCCCTACACTCATTGTGGGGCTCAAACTTAACGACCCTGAGATCAAGTTGCACACTCTACCAAGTGAGCCAGCCGGGTGCCCCAGTCAGTCTCTCTCCCCTTGCCCTCTGAGATCCCTGTTACATATGTGGTAGAATGCCTCACATTGTCCCATAAGTCTCTGAAGCTCTGTTCATTTTTCTTCAGTCTTCTCTTTGTGCTTTGGATGAGACCGTTTCTCTATATAGGAATCTATATTCTAGTTTTCTTTTTCTGTCATTTTAAATTTGTTTTTTTAGCTTCTCTAATGAATGTTTCTTTGCAGTTTTTGTAATTGCAACTCCAGAATGTCCATTTGCTTCTTTTTGTAGTCAGGTCTTTTGTTTACTAAGTATTAGCATATTTTTCTTCTTTTTAGTCTTTGTAGTTTCTTTTAGCTCTTTGAGCATATTTATAAATCTAGTATCTAGGCTTAGGCAGCAAGTCAGTTTCTATTGCCACAGTTTTTTCCCTGAGTATAGGCTGCACTTTCCTGTTTCTTTGAACATTTCATCATTTTTTGTTGTTGGAAGGTGGACATTTTCGATAATATAGCAACAACTCTGAATTTTAATTTAGAGTTGCTGTTTTCTTTTTCAGGGGGAGGGGGAAAGGCAGAGGGAGAGAGAGAATCTTTTTTTTCTTTTTTTTTTTTTTTTAAGATATTATTTATTTATTTATTTGACAGAGACAGCGAGAGAGGGAACACAAGCAAGGGGAGTGTGAGAGGGAGAAGCAGGCTTCTCGCCGAGCAGGGAGCCCAATGCGGGGCTCGATCCCACCACCCCGGGATTATGACCTGAGCCGAAGGCAGACGCTTAAAGACTGAGCCACCCAGGTGCCCTGAGGGAGAGAATCTTAGGCAGGCCTCATGCCCAGCACGGAGCCTGATGCAGGACTCAATCTCATTACCCTGAGATCATGACCTGAGCTGAAATCAAGAGTCAGACGCTTAACCAGCTGAGCCACCCAGGCACCCCTCTGTTTTCTTTTTCATTCTTTCTTTTTTAAGTAATTTTTCTTATACTGCCAACTCTGTCTTCCCTTTAGTGTGTAGCTGATGTCTCTGCTTGGTTTTTAAATTTAAACTATATATTAGCTTGGCTCCTAACGGTTGCCCCCTTTTTTTTTTTAAAATAGTTCAGCTATTGAGTTTTACAGAAGTATAGAGAATGCATTCAGACTTGTGTCTAGTTCTCAAGTCTCTTTGGGTTTCTTGGATCTTTTCTGTATGTGCATAGTTTAGCAGTCACCCACAGATTCATATATATGTTTGTATATATACACGCATATATACATATACACACATATGTATGTATATATAGTCATATATATAGTCATATACACACACACACACACACACACACACACACACACACACACACACACGGCTTGGCTCCTAACAGTTCCCTCGCCTTTTTTTGCATAGGTTAGCCAGTAAGTTCTGTGGTGTTTTTTTTTTTTAAGATTTATTTATTTATTTTACAGAGAGTGCCGGGAGGGTGGGGGGCAAAGGAAGAGGAGAGAGAGACCTTAGCAGACTCCACAGTGAACATAGAGCCCAACAAGGGGCTCGGTCCCATGACCCTGAGATCTTGACCTGAGTCAAAGTCAGGAGTCAGACACTCAACAGACTGTGCCACGCAGGTGCCCCCAGCCAGTGAGTTTTGCAGAGGTGTAGAAAATGCCTTCAGAGTTGCTTCTAGTTCTCAAGTCTCCATTGACTCTCCTGGGTCTTCCCTGCATGGGCATAGTTTAGCAGTCACTCAGGAATGTATAGAGAATTTATTTAAGCCTGTCTGTGGCTCTCATTTTCAGGATCTCCTTGTTAAATTTCTGACCGGTTTGCTGCTCACACTAAACAAGAACTGCAGCCTCAGACCGACAGCTGCTCCTTGTCATGGCGAGCGCCTCAGCGGTAAAGCTGTGGTTTCCGCTCACCCAGCTAGAGATGGATTAGGGATGGGACCTGCCCCAGGCAAGAGCTCCACAGATTTCACCTTCCTTGCCAGAATTTTAGCAGTTTTTCAAGAACAAATACTTCTCAATTTGTTGTTTGTCTTTGGTCAATTTCCAGTACCCTGAGTTGATTGTTTTTAACGATTCTTTCTAGTTTTACACTTGTTTTCTGGTTAAGGGGAATCATCCTTTTCATATCACTATTATCAGAAGTGCCATAGTTTTGCCTGTTTTTCGACTGTATAAATGGAATCTTAGTATATGCATTTTCAGTCATTTCTTTAACATCATGCTGATGTGATGCTTAGTTCAGTAAGTACTACAGTATGTTGTTCCATCCTGTGAATATGACAGTATCTATCTATTCTGTCAGTTGACATTTTGTTTGTTTTCAGTTGAAATAATGCTCTAAATATTCTTATACATGAGTCCTGATCCACTTTCTATTTATTTATTATTTTTTAATTTAAATTTTTTTTGTTAACAAACAGTGCAATATTGACTTCCGGAGTAGAATTCAGTGCTTCATCACTTAAAACACCCAGTGCTCATCACGAGTGCCCTCTTTAATACCCATCCCCCATCTAGCCCATCCCCCTCCCACCTCCCTCCATCAACCCTCAGTTTATTCTCTGTCATTAAGAGTCTCTTATGGTGTGCAAGAATCTTTCTCTTTTGGCAGACTTACTAAGTTTTTAGGATGTATATGCTGTAAGACTGGAGTTGCTAGTTCTTAGGATATGGGAATTCTAACATTACTGGATAAGTAACAAACAGCTTTCCAAAGTGGTTGTACCAATTTATATTTGTAACTACCAGTGGATGAGTGTGTCCTATGCTCCACATCCTTGACAACACTTGGTATTGTGGTTTTTTAATTTTATTTTATTTTTAAAAGATTTTATTTATTTATTAGAGAGAGCATAAGGAGGGGGAGGAACGGACTCCCAGTTGGTCAGGGAGCCCAACGTGGGGCTCAATTCCAGGACCCCAGGATCACAACCTGAGCCAAAGGCAGGCTCTTAACCGACTGAGCCACCCAGACACCCCTTTTAGTTTTTCTTTGAAATGTCTGTTCTTGCTTTTTGCTCAATGATCGTTTGTCTTTTTCTTGATTCATAGGAAGTCTTTATATGTCACAAGTACTAGTACTTTGTAGTTATGAGTTGCAAACATCATTTCCAGGTTCTGATTGATATTTACTTTTATGTTATTTGTTGATTAACAGAAGTTATAATTTTAGCATTTACTTTTATGATAATTGGTTTTTATAGCTTTTCTGCCCTGAGACTTTATTATAAAGATCTTTTATGTTGCCTTTGAAAGTTTCATAGCTTTGCCTTTAATCCAACTGAAATTTATTTTTTGTGTAGTATTTGAGGTAAAGATCTGAATTTTTTTCCGTATGGTTATTAATGTTCAGTGCCACTTGCTGAAATGAGTCCCTTCTTACTGATTTACGTTGTCTGCTTGTCATAAATTATTTTCATATATTTGTGGGTTTATTTCTGGACTTTCTATTCTGTTTTATTGCTCTGTCATTTTTTCTTACATAAATTCTATATTGTGTGTAACCAGGCTTTGTAAGTTTCTCCATCTGTTAGCTCCAGTAACCTGACTTTGGTTTTCTTCTTTATGGATGTCTTGGTTCTTTTTACCTGTCATGCATTTATATATATTTGAGAATCAGCTTGTCATGTTCCCCACTCACCTGCTCCTCCTGCCAAAAAAAGCTGTTGACAATATTAAAAGATCAATTTAGGGATAGCTGATCTTTTCATACTATTTAATTTTTCTACACAAACACAATTTATTTAGTCATTAACATTTTTCAGTAAAGTTGATGGTTGCACTATGATATCAGTGTACTTAATACTACTGAACTGTACGCTTAACAATGGTTTACGGTCATGTATCTTATGTTACGTGTATTTTACCACAGTAAAAAATGGGGGGGGGAAGAATCAGATTTATAGATTACTGAGAGGGAATATTTTTCCTAGGTATTTGAAGTGTGGGGATAAAAAGCAACATAAAAACTGCATGTTGAATATGAGTAAAAGGATGCAGAGGGGAAAAAGTACATATGCACGTTTACAGAATCTTTGGCTACAAGAGAAACTGATATATTGGTTGCTTCTGAGGAGAGTAACTAGAAGCAGGAGTCTGAGGAAGATTTATGTTTTACTATGTGTCCTTTTATAATGTTTGAATTTTTTTATCAAATGAATATTTTTACTTTTAAAATGCACTTTTATAGTTGTAGAGGTCTAAGATAACGGGTATTTAGTCGTATACTATATTCACAGCTTTTTGAGGAACGTGTGTGTATGCATAGGGGTGTGTCTATTCTCTCTAAGGTTTGGTTCATGTCAGATAAATTACTATGTATCCTAACTTTTGAAACTTAATGTATTGTTAGCAGTCTCGTGTTACTAAAGATTCTTTACGAACCTCATTTGGAGATACTACAGTTTATTTAACTATTTTGTTAAATGGACTTTTTTTTTTTTTTACGACATGTACATTGCTTTTCTTTTTTTTTTTTTAAGATTTTATTTGAGAGAGACAGAGCAACAGAGATAGCAAGAGAGAGCATGAGCAGAGAGGTGAGGGAAAAGCAGGCTCCCCACTGAGCAGGGGGCCTGACGTGGGGCTCGATCCCAGGACCCTGGCATCATGACCTGAGCCAAAGGCAGACGCTTAACCACTGACCCACACAGGTTCCTCTCCATTTTTGTTTTTTTATTTTATTTTTTTGCTGCCTTTTTCTCCCGGTTTTATTGAGATATAATTGACATACAACATTGTATTGGCTTAAGGTGTGAAAATAATGATTCAATATATATCCATATATATCATATATATTGTGAAATGATTACCACTATTGCTTTCCTTTTTTTTTTTTAAGACTTATCTATTTATTCGAGAGGGGAGGAGAGAGAGAGTGAGCAAGAGCAGGGGGAGGGGCAGAAGAAGAGGGAGTAGAAGGTCCCCACTGAGGAAGGAGCCCAATGTGGGGCTTGATCCCAAGACCCCAGGATCATTACCTGAGCTGAAGGCAGATGCTTAACTGACTGAGCCACCCAGGCAACCCTCCATTTTTAAATAGGTGTTATAAATCTCTAAAACTGCATTGTCCAACCACTATCTAGCTGTAGCTATTTAAATCATTGAAATGTGAAGGGTCTAGTATTTTCCAGAATATATAAAGAACTGTTACAATTCAAGGATAAAAAGACAACCCAGTTTAAAAATGGGCAAGATATTTGAATAGTTATTTTTTCAAATAAGATGTGTAAATGACCACTAAGTATATGGAAAGATGCTTGACATCATTAGTCATTGAGGAAGTGTCAGTCAGAACCCCTTTGTATTCATTAGGATGGCTGTATTCAAAAAGAGACAGTAACAAGTACTGATGAGCATATCTATCACAGCGAGAAGTTCTGTGGGACAGCACTACTTAAGAATAAACATTTTTGCTTCATTGACCACATTTCATTTTTCAAATCATTCAAATAATCCATAAGCAAATTGTTGTTATAAAAATTTAAATATACAAGGGCGCCTGGATGGTTCAGTCGTTCAGGTGTCTGCCTTTGGCTCAGGTCATGATCCTGGGGTCCTGGGATCGAGTCCTGTGTTAGGCTCCCTGCTCAGTGTGGAGTTGTCTTCTCCCTCTCCCTCTGCCCCTCGCCCCACCCGCCCTCTGCTCATGCTCTCTCACTCTCTCTCTCTCTCTCTCAAATAAATAAAATCTTTTAAAAAAATTTTAAATATACAGTAAAAAACCCAATCCTGTAGACCACCACCTGTCACAGTACTTTATCCTCAGGTAAGCACTGTCATCTATTTGCTGTGTATCTTTCTGTACCATTTAGTACTTTTACATATATATTATATGTGGTTGTCAGTAGTTATTAGTAATAGTTCCATGGTAATGTTTTTAAGTAGCTTAGTTATATATAATACATGCAAATAAAATCCCTCAGTGAAAATAAAAAGTTGCTTAGTTATTGATTTTTTGGAATTTCTTATGTGTAAGTCTCTTACATTCATCAAAGCTTTTCTCATCCATAGGTGATGCTGGGAGCAGAACTCCCAAAGACCAGAAGGTGAGTTGGGACAGGGAAGGTAAAGGTGAGAGGTAAGAATATGAAGATGGGAGAAACTTCTGGCCTGACCATTCTGTCACTCCAGCCATCAACATAATCATCCACTCTATAATTAGCCCTGTGGGTTCCAGGCCTCTAATAGGTGTTCTAAGGATGCAGCAGAGGTTACTTAGAGATGCATGCACTAAGTGCTGTATGAATGTAGAATTTGGCAGCGATCGGCTAGGTGAGATTAATCAAGGAATGTTCCCTAAAGCTGATTTCTGAACCAGATTTATACGAAAGGGCACTTTGCCTGATAAAGTAACCATACCTTCCCAACCATAACTCATTCTGTTTTGTTTTTTGAAAGACAAGTTCTTATTCTCAAATCTAACCCATGCTGTTTTAAAACTTGTTTCGCTCATCACCTTTCTTACAGCTCCGTGAAGCTATGGCTGCCTTAAGAAAGTCAGCTCAGGATGTCCAGAAGTTCATGGATGCTGTCAACAAGAAGAGCAGTTCCCAGGATCTACATAAAGGTTAGGGTCTGGAGGTACCTTGGTATAGAGGATGGGGGCAGGGATGGGAGGTGAATTCCTACAGAGATTTCATGGGTAAACGGCTTTGTTTTAGCATCTCAGAATCTTCCACCTCTGTTGGGTTCTTTAAACACCACAGGTTTTCCTTGTCTGCTTAAGTCTTTTGTCTGCTGATTTTCCAGTATGTGGTGGCTTTATCCAAATACCTTTTTAGCTCTGTGCTCATGACTACTTGTTGATGGAGTTTAGAAGAGAACAATTGAAACTTTTTTTTTTCTTTTAAGATTTTATTTATTTATTTGCCAGAAGGAGAAAGAGAGAAAGAAAGTCCAAGCAGGGGGAATGGCGGGCAGAGGGAGAAGCAGGTGGCCCTCTGAACAAGGAGCCTGATGCAGGACTCGATCCCAGGACCCTGGGATCATGACCTGAGCCGAAGGCGGATGCTTAACTGACTGAGCCTCCCAGCCATCCCGCAACTCAAACTCTTATAAAGAGGTCCGAGGGAAACTTTGTACAATGAGGCTGTTAACAGATCTACACGAAAATGTTTTATAAATACTACTTAATATTTAATGAGTGTAATTAATATTGTTAATAAGGAGTTGGAAATACTTAAAGTGAGATGGTCTTGAATTATGTGTGAATTTCAGGTATGCAAGTATTTCTTATTAACATAAATAATTGAGTCAGCTGTGTTTTTTGTCTGCTCAAGAGAGGAGCAGAAGTGGATCAATGATTACCCCATTTTCCCCAATTACTATATTATACCATCCTTAGTTTCCCATTCACTCTCCCAATCTATGCCATATCTCTTTAGAACAACTTTGCTTTCTTTTGTAGGAACCTTGAGTCAGATGTCTGGAGAACTGAGCAAAGATGGTGACCTGATAGTCAGCATGCGCATCCTGGGCAAGAAGAGAACTAAGACATGGCACAAAGGCACCCTTATTGCCATCCAGACGGTTGGTATGTTCAAGCTAGAATTGCTAATGAAGGGCAACCTGCAGGTCTCCATTGCTGATCATTTCTTTTCCCCACAGCCTTGCCTTTTGTCCTCATGTAGCAGTCAGGATTTACACAGAAACTGGTGGTTTTTAAAGATTTTTGTTCATCTTTTCTTTTTATTCAGGACCAGGAAAGAAGTACAAGGTGAAATTTGACAACAAAGGAAAGAGTCTACTGTCGGGGAACCATATTGCCTATGATTACCACCCTCCTGCTGACAAGCTGTTCGTGGGCAGTCGAGTGGTGGCCAAATACAAGGATGGGAACCAGGTCTGGCTCTATGCTGGCATTGTAGCTGAGACACCAAACGTCAAAAACAAGCTCAGGTACCTGGACAGAGGATTGTAAAGAGAGTAGAGGCCAGTAGCAAAGCACCTGCCTTAATCAAACCATAGTCCAGATCTCACAATTAGCTTTTGTGTTTAGGCCCCAGTGACCAGAAACCCTTGCTCTTTTTTTTGCTACAGGGGTCGTGTGAGCGATTCTTCCTCCTTTTTTTCTTTTTTCCTCAAGGAGAAAACTTGGAGGAAAACTAGGAGGAGAGTCGTCAAGATTGTTTAATGGTTAGGGGAATAGGAAGGAAGGTGAAACTAAATGGTTTTAGCAAAATAGGAGTCTGATAGTGAAACAAGAATAAATAGCTTTTGGAAAAGCGGAGGTAAGTTGGTTAGATTGAGGGAGAATTCCTAACTCTTAGAAGGGAGAGTAATAGGAAGGAAGTAGTAGACTGGAACATTTTCCCAGGAGTGTCCTATTTGTGATCATGAGTGGAAGCTATGAAAATTCTGTAGGTCATGTTAACTAACCCCTGATCTTTCTGCCATCACTCTTTCCTTACAGGTTTCTCATTTTCTTTGATGACGGCTATGCTTCCTACGTCACACAGTCTGAACTATATCCCATTTGTCGGCCACGTGAGTGTCACTCCTTCCTTTCTGAGTTTTATCCATTTCCTCTTCTACCTTGTATTTCTTCTTAAGATAATCAGTTGAAAAGCCCTGGTATTAAAAGAAAAGAAAGGGAGGGAGCCAGGCATGTCAGCCGGCCATGATATTTGTGGTGCTTCCATCTCAAAGAGCATAAGTTTGGTTAATGTCTTTTGGAAGATACGGTTTTTGGAAGATACACTTCTGTTTGCTCGTGTCTAGTGCTGGATCTTTGTAGTCAAAGAGTGGGACACTAGGGGATCATCACTGACCTTGGGGGGATTCTCCTACTGTAGCTGTGTTTTGATTTCATTTCTGAGTGATTTAGGCTTAAGAAGATGTTACTTCTTCCCTAGTCTTACCCTTCATCTAACGTTTTGTAAATCTGTAGTCTGCACGGTGCTCTCTGCAGAAGCTGAGTTAGGTGGAGGCTTCATAGTGTCTTCTATACTTGTGTCTCCGGCTTGAGAACAGACTCCTACAAAGCAGTTGTTTTTAATTACAAAAGAGTTAACTAACACTGCTCCCTTTCCACATAACATGGCAGTAAATACATTCAGGGTCCCTTAGAAGTAATCTGATAGAGAATGAGAAGGAAGGACAAAATTTTTTTATCAATTTCGTGATGCCACCTGATCTTTTTTATTTCTCTCTCGATTTATATCAAGTTAGCAAGAATTTTCACTTGAATTTTCCTAAACAAAACATCCATTTTTATGCAATAAGGGACTCACCTGTATTTGCATATTGCTTAGTTAGCATTTCTTTACTTGATCTGTGTGTGCATTTACACAATAGGTTCAATACTTTTAGGTAGCCTTGGTTTTGCTTCTGAGGTTATGTTTTCTTCATGTATTTTTTCTCTCCCTCCTTGAAAAATGCCCAACATCTTGCCAACCATTTATTTTTTCCTATCAAGACATGCCCTGGGGCGCCTGGCTGGCAAAGTTGGTAGAGTATGCAGCTCTTGGTCTTGGGGTCATGAGTTCAAGCCCCACATTGGGCATAGAGATTACTTTAGAAAAAAAAAGGAAGAGAAAAAAAGACCTGCTCCACTTGCCCTCTCTCAGCCCCCCTTCTTCCTTGGGACAGTGAAAAAGACTTGGGAGGACATAGAAGACATCTCCTGCCGGGACTTCATAGAAGAGTATATCACGGCTTACCCCAACCGTCCCATGGTGCTGCTCAAGAGTGGCCAGCTTATCAAGACTGAGTGGGAAGGCACATGGTGGAAGTCTCGGGTCGAAGAGGTGGACGGCAGCCTAGTCAGGATTCTCTTCCTGGTACTGTTTCTTCCCCAGAGTTTTAGAGGCAAGGGTTAGGGTGGGATGGGGGAGCATAAGAGGCAGTAATGAAGATAATTTTGTAGTCCTCCGTAATTTTCCTCTTTTTTATCCTATCTGTTCTGTTTTGGGTCAAATTTTACTTTGTGTTTTTATTTCTCTCTGATGGTTATGAAAATAAATTCCCTGGGGCACCTGGGTGGCTCAGTTGGTTAAGTGTCTGCCTTCTGCTCAGGTCATGATCTTGAGGTCCTGAGATTGAGCCCCACGTCAGGCTCCCTGCTCAGCAAGGGGTCTGCTGCTTCCTCTCCCTCTGCCTCTCCACTCCCACCCCGTTTGTGCGCACACATGGTCACTCACTCTCATAAAATCTTTAAAAAATAATAATAATAAATTCCCTAAATTTAATTATGAGCTAATTTGCCTGTTGGTTTGTTTTTCTCTCTCTCTCAGAATACTGCATTGCATGTAGGCACAGAGAAGGCAGTTCCGTTTGTCCAGGGTCAGGGATTTGGTAGCATAGTGAGACAAAAAGGAGGCATGAAAGAATGAGAGGTCTTGATGATTTTTTTTTTTAAGATTTAATTTATTTATTTTAGAGAGTGAGAGAGCAAGAGAGCACAAGCAGGAGTGGGGGAGGAGCAGAGAGGGAGAAGCAGACGCCCTGCTGAGCAGGGAGCCCGATGCGAGGCTCCATCCTGGGACTCAGATCATGACCTGAGCCAAAGCCAGATGCTTAATTGACAGCCACTGGGGCACCCCTTGATGATCTTTCAAGGCCCTGTTTAACTCTTGGATCTTCTATACCCGTCCTCTTCTCCCCTTTCATGCCTTTCGTAAAGTTACAGTCCTTTGAGCTATCCTCAGCCCTTTGTTTCTAAGGCCTTACCATGTCATACCACTTATACTCAATGTAATAAGCATCTGTCTCTCCTGTAATTTCTTAAGTAAGGAGTATATGTTTTTCTTTTTCCTGATGGCTGTCGTGGAGCCTGGAACATACGTTTATGTGAATACATAAGGAATTTGGGATTCATCAGGGAGATTTCCTTCAAGGAGGCACATGGAAGCATATTCTCCACAGATGGGAGGATAGATCCTAGCCTTTAATTCATTTCCTTCCAACCTTCCTTCCTCCCAATCCCCTAGGATGACAAAAGATGTGAATGGATCTATCGAGGCTCTACACGGCTAGAGCCCATGTTCAGCATGAAGACTTCCTCAGCCTCTGCATTGGAGAAGAAGCAAGGGGGACAGCTCAGGACACGTCCAAATATGGGTATGTCCTGAAGGACACCAAAGGGGAGGAAAGAAACAGACAAAGTAGCAAAGGAGAGTAATACATTAGCTATCCTTTGTTTACCAGGATGCCACTACTGACTCATTGGAAACGGGATGTGTGCCCTTAGTTGTTTCCAGTAGTACTGATGGATTTGTGGTGCTGCCTGCACATGTAGTGGCTCTGGTTCATTCCAAACGACCCCATAAAAATCTAAAACAACTGGCTTAGGTTAGGGGCCGACGTGGTAGTAATTACCTGTTATCCACATGAAGATTATCTGCTTTGTATGTTATCCATGGTCAATTTTTTTTAAAACCCAAACTGCTTTTGTTTTTATATGTTCCTGGAATACTTTTTGGTTGATTTTTCCTGATTATGTTAGTTGATCAAAGAATGCATTTTTAAAATTTTTTGCCAAAGAACGACCTAATTACTAACATAAACCGTGTTTGAGGAGGGAAGATAAAGCCTTACTGAGTCAAAGCCAGCCTGTGCCAGTATTTTCACTCATTGGTGTAAATAATGAGAACCAACAGTCTTTAACACTTAACTCAGAATGTTTCCATTGCTGCTTGTGTACATTATGTAAATTGAGGGTCAGGTGTGTGTATGAATATACATGACACAGCTGTCATTTCAGTGGTCAATTTTCTTTTTCCTCTAGGTGCTGTGAGGAGCAAAGGCCCTGTGGTCCAATACACCCAGGATCTGACCGGTACTGGGACCCAGTTCAAGCCAATGGAGCCCCCACAGCCTGCAGCCCCTCCTGCCCCCCCTGCGCCCCCTGTCCCACCTGCCCCACCTGCTCCCCCTCTGTCCCCACAGGCAGGTGACAATGAGTGAGTGATATTCTTTCTTATTTACTAGTTTCTTTCACATCGCATTTTCTGTATCCTTTACTGTACGATGTCTAATCTCTTAGCAGCTTGGAAAGTCAGCTTGCCCAATCTCGGAAGCAGGTAGCCAAAAAGAGCACATCCTTCCGGCCAGGATCTGTGGGCTCTGGTCATTCCTCCCCTACATCTCCTGCACTCAGTGAAAATGTCCCTGCTGGGAAACTTGGCAGCAACCAGACGTACAGGTGAGAAACTCCCAGGCTCTCTGTGGGGAGATGGCAGCATGGACTAAATGGTCACTGTATGGGGACATTCCTTGGTTCCAGGGTGCCTGAAGTTATAATGGTGAAGAGTTTGGACTTGAAAGCTTTTTTTTTTTTTTTTTTAAGATTTATTTATTTATTTGAGAGAGAGTGTACGTGCACTGTCTGTGGGGAGGGGCAGTGAGAATCTCAAGTGGACTCCACACTGAGCGAGGAGCCTGATGAGGGGCTTAATCTCAGGATCCTGAAATCATGACCAGAGCCGAAATGGAGTCGAACATTTAACTGACCGAGCCACCCAGGTGCCCCAAAAAGAAAGCTTTACTTGGGAAATTTCCAACAAACAGGGCATAAAATTAATTGAATTAGAAATTAGGTGCCTAGAAATATGGAATCACTAGAAAGTCATTTGTTAAAACTTGTCATTGAATGTGGTGTCATCTTGGTACAATAGGGATTACTACTGCCTCTGTCCTTCAATCAGGAGTTAGTCAAGACACCTGTAGGACACATAAAAGGGGAAAAAACATTGGTAGAAAACTGGACTGTTTTTTCTATAATTCACAGGCAAAAAAAGCTAGGAAAAGGTATACTATTGAGGTAGAGATATTTTCAGTCAGTGAAGAGTAACCGGGGCCCTTCATTGTCCAGGTGTGGTAACGCAAGGAAAAACATGACTTCTTTGTGTCCTCTGTAGCTTCCCGGGCACAGCTGTTTGAAAGATAAGTGCATTAGCCAGCCGCAGGAGTCCTTCCACAGCAGAGAGGTCCTGTTGCCCCCTTACCTGATCTCTTGCATGTCTTTTGCAGGTCACCTTTAGGTTCAACAGCCTCTGCCCCAGCAGCACCCCCAGCACCCGCAGCACCGCCCGCCTTCCACGGCATGCTGGAGCGGGCCCCAGCAGAGCCCTCCTACCGCGCCCCCATGGAGAAGCTCTTCTACTTACCTCATGTGTGCAGCTATACGTGTCTGTCCCGAGTCAGACCTATGAGAAGTGCGCAGTACCGGGGCAAGAATCCTCTGCTTGTCCCACTTCTCTATGACTTCCGGCGGATGACGGCCCGCCGCCGAGTTAACCGCAAGATGGGCTTTCATGTTATCTATAAGACACCCTGTGGCCTCTGCCTTCGGACAATGCAGGAGATCGAACGCTATCTTTTTGAGACTGGCTGTGACTTCCTCTTCCTGGAGATGTTCTGTTTGGATCCATATGTTCTTGTGGACCGAAAGTTTCAGCCCTATAAACCTTTTTACTATATTTTGGACATCACTTACGGGAAGGAAGATGTTCCCCTCTCCTGTGTCAATGAGATTGACACAACCCCCCCACCCCAGGTGGCCTACAGTAAGGAACGAATCCCGGGCAAGGGTGTTTTCATTAACACAGGCCCAGAATTTCTGGTTGGTTGTGACTGCAAGGACGGGTGCCGTGACAAGTGAGTTGGTAGGGTAATTACTAGCCCTGCCTCCAACTTTGTTATCCTTGTCTTTCCTTTGCCTTATAACTCCCTTCATTTCCTATTTACGTCCTCCTTCAGCTGGAGCTCCTGCTGTAAGGCCTTCATGAAAGCTATGGGAGGCTTGGGTCTGATGTGGGCCCCACTGCATGACCCTGGGTATACATGTCTTGTGTTTGTTTCTTTCTCTGATTCTCCCCCTTTTCCTTTGTGTCCCTCCCTCGTGCTTTCAGTTGCCGCTTGGTTTCATTCTATCTTACCCTCACTCTTGTCATGTTCTTACTGTCTTTCCCTTCTCGTTTACGTGTATGAGAGAAGAAAAATTTCACTAACTTCTCCCTATCCTTCTGTAGTACTTCCCGCCTCTACAGAAAGTCTCACAGCTCTAGCCATCATACCCTTCTGTCTTACTCAGGTCCAAATGTGCCTGTCATCAGCTAACTATCCAGGCCACAGCCTGCACCCCGGGCGGTCAGATCAACCCTAACTCTGGCTACCAGTATAAGAGACTAGAAGAGTGTCTGCCCACAGGGTAAGTAGGGGAAAGTGAAGCACCTCAGACACGGAGTTCTAAAAATTGGAACCAAAAATAGAGTAACTGAAACCAGGTATTTTATCAATTAAATCTTATTTACTGAATTTGCAGCACATGTTTGTTCCTTGGGCTTTCCTTTAAATGGAGACTTCTAATGATTGACTGGAACCTAGCAATTGCAGTTAAAGATGTTCTTAATTTCATAGTTGTATATATACCCTAACAGACTGTGGTTATGCTGGCAAGGGAGACGTGTTCAGAGAGAAGTATGTAGGGACCTGATTATATAGGACTTATGTAAATGAGAATAAAAATTAGAACCAAATCATGGTTCGATAGGAAGCTGTTAGAGGGGATTCCTGGGTGGTTCAGTCATTAAGCATCTGCCTTCAGCTCGGGTCATGATCCCAGGGGCCTGGGATTGAGTCCCGCATTGGGCTCCCTGCTCAGCAGAGAGCCTGCTTCTCCCTCTCCCACTCCCTCTTCTTGTATTCTCTCTCTCACTGTCTTTCTATCAAATAAATAAAATCTTAAAAAAAGAAAAAAAGAAGAAGAAGAAGCTGTTAGAGAATTTTAAGCAGGCAAATTGATGCCATCTGCCTTTTGAAGGTTACCGTGGCTGCTTTGTGGAGACTAGGTCTTAGGGGTAAAATGGTTATATATGAACATGGAAACTAACAAAGCTGGTGCTCAAGATACATAATTAGCAGAGAACAGAAGAGAGGAGAAAAACATCAATGAAATAATTCAGAAATTGTCCCATAATTGAAGGGTCTGTTTCCAAATGGAAAATGCCAGTCATGTCCCAGCATAACAGATGAAAATAGATCCCCACTAACACACGTTGATAATAAAATGTGATCATTGTGTATCCAGAACACTGAAGACCAAAAAAAAAATCCTAGAGCCTCTAGAGAAGAGAAATAGACCACAAAAATAAAGACTCAGAATATCTTCAGCCTTCTCAAGATGACATTAGAAGCTGGATGGAAATTAAGGACTCTATTCAGAATTCTAAGGGAAAACTTATTTCTAACCTAGAGTTCTAAACCCCAGGCATGAGGTTTTTTGTTTTTTTTTTTTTTAAGATTTTATTTATTTATTCAACAGAGATAGAGACAGCCAGCGAGAGAGGGAACACAAGCAGGGGGAGTGGGAGAGGAAGAAGCAGGCTCATAGCGGAGGAGCCTGATGTGGGGCTCGATCCCATAACGCTAGGATCACGCCCTGAGCCGAAGGCAGACGCTTAACCGCTGTGCCACCCAGGAGCCCCTCCAGGCATGAGTTTTAAGTGTTAAAGTAAACTAAAGATATTTTTTAGACATGAAGTACCTCAAAACTGTCTATTAGTCCCCTTCTCAGAAAGGGAAAAGATCTGTCTTCGGCTCAGGTCATGATCCCAGGGTCCTGGGATTGAGCCCCATGTTGGGCTCTCTGCTCCTCAGGGAGCTTGCTTCTCCCTCTCCGTGCTGTTCTGCCAGCTTGTACTCTCTCTCAAGTCAATAAGTAAATCTTGAAAAAAAGAAAGTTAACTGGAATTGTTTGCCAGAGTAAGGGGAAGAATTAAAAGGGAGGAAGGCATACTGATGCAGGAAATAGCGGCTCCAGCTCAAAAGAGCCTTAAGGGAGAACCCCATAGATGGTGGGGTGAAGGGGTCTTCCAGGCTGACAGCTGTGCACCGGACGGGACAGCCAGTGTGAGAGCAGCACGGATCCGGCTACAAGAGAAGCTCTTGTGTGGAGAATGGGCTTAGGAGAAAACCTGGTACGTCTGAGGATTTTCACAAGAGATTGAGGCTACCACGGAAGTCAGGAGATGAATCTGTGCTGAATGCAAATTGAAAACTAAGCAAAGGGAGAGACAGTTACTAACTTTAGCTGCATCACTGTATCATTTATGTTTTAATTGTAATAAAACTTGAGTCTTGTAACAATGTTTAGATTTGCTAATGCTAGGTAGTAGATAAGTGTTCATTGTATCTTTCTTCATGTTTGAAATGTTTCATAGAAATATTTCAGATAACCACAAATAATATGTCACTTCCCTGCCTAAAACTTTAATAGCTTCCCACTGCACTTTGGATTTCGTTTTGCAGCTCTTCATCTTGGGTCACAAGACACTGTACTATCTGGCCCCTTCCTATCTCTTTCCCTTCAAGACTGTTCTTTTTTTTTTTTTTTTTTAAGGTTTTATTTATTTATTTGACAGCGATAGAGACCGCCAACGAGAGAGGGGACACAAGCAGGGGGAGTGGGAGAGGAAGAAGCAGGCTCATAGCGGAGGAGCCTGATGTGGGGCTCGATCCCAGAACGCCAGGATCACGCCCTGAGCCGAAGGCAGACGCTTAACCGCTGCGCCCCCCAGCCTTCAAGACTGTTCTAACCACACTGATATTCTTCAGTTACTGAATCCAGTTTGCCCAGTGTTTGCCAGCCTACCTCAGGGGCCTTTGTTCGTGCTGTGCCCTCTGCTTGGCATCTGTCCATTGTCCACTGTTCTTTGCCTGGTTATCTTCTTTAACCTTGAGCTCTCAGCTTTAATCTCACCTCCTCAGAGAGATCTTTCTTGGCCACTCTAAAACTAGGTCATTTTCACTCCCTTAATGCTCTCATTGAGCACCGTGTTTGTGTTTTTTTATAGCATCTGGGGCAACTTTCATTTATGTGTTGACTTGGATTTGTTCTCTTTTTTTCTGTTAGCATGTAAGCTCCGTGGGGATGGGAACCTGTCTGTCTTGCTCACCATGGTATCACCAGCAGCTGACTGACCCAGTGCCTGGCACATAGTAACTACTTAAATTTTGTTGAATGAATGAATGATACAGTATAACTACTCTGAAAAGTTTCATACAGTGGTGATTAGACCTAAGTTCAACTTCTGACTTCATCCATTCTAAGCTGATCTTGTTTTATTAGCTGTAAACAGAGGAATTGGACACAGATGCTCCCCATCCCCACCGAGGTTTTAAGGGACCTAACAAAGTTGTTTCTTGATACAGTGCTCGTTAACGTGGTGTGTTTTTGAAAATTCATTGAGCTGTAGACATGTATGTGTACTTTCCTGTGTATGTTATGCTTTCATTGTTTTATTTTTGAGTAATCTCTTCACTCAGTGTAGGGCTCAAACTCATGACCTCTGTGGTTGAGTCACATGCTCTACCCATCGAGCCAGCTGGGCACCCCACTTTCCAAGATTCTTAAGGTTAAAAAAAAGTCCTTCTAGGGCTGCTCCAAGGACAGACTAGAGAATGTATATAAAAGCGTATTGGCATGATGCCAAACACAAAGTGTGTGTTTAGTGAATAGAAGCTGCTTTTACCATCTGTGTCCAAAAAGGTAGGACCAGTGTCAGCTCTCTAATTGTACTGGTGTCATCTTTCCAAAAGTAGATGTCTCCCAAATTTCCTTGTCAGGAAAATAAGGGAAATCCCAACACTGAACGAAGTAAATGGAGCAGAAAAATTGATACCTGAAAAGATCACAGTTTTCTCAGTATGACTGTTTGCTAGATCTCTCTAACTTTGATAGTTTATTTTTTCAGTAGTTAATCTGTGCAGCTCCTTAAACTTGCTAGAATATGAGCTCCCTGAGGGGAAAGATTATGACTTTTTCCATTGTTGACTTCCCAACGCGTGGGACAACTCTTGGCGGTTAGTAAATGTTCACAGAATGAAAGTCAGCTGTACCAGAATTTTCGTTCCAATTCCCCCTCTTTAGTCTCTTTCAGTATCTATTATATTGGTTTCTGCTTTTCTCACATATCTTTATTTTATATATATCTTTCTATAAATTGATGTAGTCTGTGTACTACTTTAATGGATCTTAATCTGTATTCACATCAGTTTGCGTCACTTTTCTCCAGGTGTCAGGCATTCTGGTATTCACTGTTACTAGCTAGTGCTATAAGAACCTGTGTAAATCACTTTTCCCCCTTCTGAATTATTTCCTTCGGCTCTATTCCCAAATGAATCCAAGGGCATAGACAGCAGTAAATTCACTCACTGAGATCACTGTGTACTAAGTGTTGATACCTTAAGAATTGTAACCGTTCTGTGGACTGAACGGATGCTCTAGTGACCGTGTAATGATTGAGTTTATTGTCACTCCTCCCAGAGTTTATGAGTGTAACAAACGCTGCAAATGTGACCCAAACATGTGCACAAACCGGCTGGTGCAGCATGGACTCCAGGTTCGGCTACAGCTATTCAAGACGCAGAACAAGGGCTGGGGTATCCGCTGCTTGGATGACATTGCCAAAGGCTCCTTTGTCTGTATTTATGCAGGTTGGTGATGAAACGAAAGAGTTGCCTCTGGGGTTAGGACACGGTGGGGAATTGAATCCCAAAGAAGCTGAACAGAGGAATAAAATGCTTGACATGTGAACTTGGGAGTAAGAGGACGCCAGGATTTTCTTCCGTAAAGATCAGGACAAGTGATGTGCCTGTCCAGGTGGACCAGGAAGGGACAAAGAGCTTTATAAGGACGAGAAGGAAAAGGGATAAAGTGGACGTGAGGATTTTTCAGACAAGGGACATGGGAGCAGAGTCCAGTGTGTCATTTTCTCCCATGTCCCCCCACCCGGAGACTTTTAGCATAGCTGCAAACACCCTTTTGAGAAACCAAGTAAAGAGGAAGAAGGGATGGCAGGAAGGGCAAGCTTTAAAACTAGAGGAAAGCTGCCTGTCTTCTCATAGTTAAGACACTGAGGAGACTGGGGAGAGCTCATAATGAAGGTGTTTTGACTGTGTGCTGGGGGGCTCGGTATTGCTGGTAGGACCCCCCTATATTTTCTAAAAGATCCTTATAACTATGGAAGGCCTTTAATCCTCTTTGTTCCCAGGCAAGATCCTGACAGATGACTTTGCAGACAAGGAGGGCCTGGAGATGGGTGATGAGTACTTTGCCAATCTGGACCATATCGAGAGCGTGGAGAACTTCAAGGAAGGATATGAGAGTGATGCCCCCTGTTCCTCTGACAGCAGCGGGGTGGACTTGAAAGACCAGGAAGATGGCAACAGTGGTACAGAGGATCCCGAGGAGTCCAATGACGACAGCTCTGATGATAACTTCTGTAAAGATGAGGACTTCAGCACCAGCTCCGTGTGGCGCAGCTATGCTACCCGGCGGCAGACCCGGGGCCAAAAGGAGAACGGACTGTCTGAGACAGCTTCCAAGGACTCCCGCCCCCCAGACCTTGGCCCCCCACATATTCCTGTCCCTCCAGTGATCCCTGTAGGTGGCTGCAATCCACCCTCCTCTGAAGAGACACCCAAGAACAAGGTGGCCTCGTGGTTGAGCTGCAATAGTGTCAGTGAAGGTGGCTTTGCCGACTCTGATAGCCGTTCATCCTTCAAGACTAGCGAAGGTGGGGAAGGCCGGGCTGGGGGAGGCCGAGGGGAGGCTGAGAAGGCCTCCACTTCAGGGCCGGGCTTCAAGGATGAGGGAGACATCAAGCAGGCAAAGAAAGAGGTAAGCGGTGGCTTTTGTGTAACTTTGGTGTAGCAACTTAATGTGGCTGCCTCTCGGTCCTCACGTGTAGATTACTTACGGGATGGATAGTTCTGTGGCAAACCGGATTATCTCCCCCTCCCGGCAGCACATTCCTAGTGCTTAACCAAGTTATTTTAAAATCAACCTGGGGAAGAAGTATCTGGCTCATTCCAAAGTAAAGGATTTATAAGGATTATTTAAAAGGATTTTTTTTTAAGTTAAGTGTTATTTCAAGTTTACAGCATTGATTTCAAATTATCTATAGCATTGGTATCTTTTGTTAAACTTAAAAACCAAGAATTGAGGGGCACCCAGGTGGCTCAGTCAGTTGGGCATCTGACTCTTGATTTCAGCTCAGGTCATGATTTCAGGGTCATGAGACTGAGCCCCATACTGGGCTCAAGTCGGCTTGAGATTCTCTGCGCTCTCCCTCTGCCCCCTGCCCCTGCGTGCACTCTCTATCTCCATCTCTCTCAAACAAATCCTTAAAGAAAAAACAATTGATTCTAGATTTTTATTGATGTTGAAACTTAGCACATGACAGGTGTAAACTGTGTCCCTTGTCCTTGTAAGATTCCACAGTGTTTGCCTTGAACATCTTTTGCCCTGTCATTGGAAAGGGTTCGAAACCCCCTCTGGGGGTGTCCTGACGAGGACATGATTGTTCCTGTCACGCTGCAGGCAGTCTCTCTAGATAGCGCACTTCTCATAAGCTGATATGTTTGGAGGTCATCTGAGATCAAGTCTTAATTGTTGGATTTGTTACCCAGGACCACTGAAAAAATTTAAACTTTCACTTGCTCTTTTTTCCAGGACCCCGATGACCGAAACAAGATGGCAATGTAAGAGCCTCTCTTTCTGACCTGTTTCCAGATCTGCCTTGTTTCAAGCCTGTAAAAGAAGCCCATAATCTGACCCCCTCTCATTCCTTCCCCTCCCATTAGAGTTACTGAAAGCTCTCGAAATTATGGTTACAATCCTTCTCCCATGAAGCTTGAAGGACTTCGCCGCCCACCTAGTAAGACTAGTATGCATCAGAGCCGACGACTCATGGCCTCTGCTCAGTCCAACACTGATGTAAGTGACCTCTTCTCCAGCTGTACCTCATCTATCAGGGCCTTAATGATAATTCCCAGTATATCCCTTGTTTCTTTGGCTTTGACTTCTTGCCTCCTTTTCCTTCAGCCAGCATCTAATCTTTCTCTTGCTGTAGTCTTAGCCTCTTCTTGCCTAACTGTAGAAAGAGCAAGAACTCGAATGGGTCCTCTCCATTTACTTTCCTTCCTTCTCACCCTTCTGTTTCCCAGGATGTCCTAACATTGTCCAGCAGCACAGAAAGCGAGGGGGAGAGTGGGACCAGCCGGAAGCCCACCACTGGTCAGACTTCAGCCACGGCAGTGGATAGCGATGATATCCAGACCATCTCCTCTGGCTCCGAAGCAGATGACTTTGAGGACAAGAAGAACATGTCTGGTAGTCTGGAAGAATGTTGGGGATAGTAGCAAGGAATGGTAGGACAGTTGGGATAGGGACTTTTTAAAAGAAGCTAAAGAAGTAAGAAAATATTCAGATCTTAAGAGTTGACGCATATTTGAGAGGGTTCTGTGATTCCCAGCTCAGCTGTTAATGTCGTTCAACACATCCCCTTCCTCTCTCCTTTCACTTCCCCACTCTTTTCCCTCAGCTCCTTTACCCAGCAGATCTAATCCTGCTTGAAAAAACTGCCCATTAGGATCTTTGCTTTCAGGGTCACAGCTCATCAGTAGTCCTACAATGCAATGAGTGGGATGGAAATAGGGGTAGAAGGTCTAGTCATGAAGTGGGATGGGGCCTAACCCTGTTCTCCTTCCTGTCCAGGTCCGACAAAGCGCCAGGTGGCGGTAAAATCAACCCGAGGCTTTGCTCTTAAGTCAACCCATGGGATTGCCATTAAATCAACCAACATGGCATCCGTGGAAAAGGGGGAGAGTGCACCTGTTCGTAAGAACACACGCCAGTTCTACGATGGGGAAGAGTCTTGCTACATCATTGATGCCAAGCTCGAAGGCAACCTGGGCCGCTACCTCAATGTAAGAGCCCTCTACCTCCCCTCTAGATGCTGGATTATCCCACTGTCCTCAAATTTCTAGTTCTTTTAACCCAACTACATAAACCTACCTTTACTTGTTAGAAATTCTTGATCTCTAGGATCTTAAAGAGGTAGCTTGCTTTCAGAACTTCTCCACTATGATGGGGGGGAGGGGATCAAATGGCATCATTTTTTGTCCAACTCATGCTCACCCCACAAAGCCGGGTTCTGTTTTCTCAGTTCTTATGGGTCCTGTCCTTAAACCCACAGCATAGCTGCAGCCCCAACCTGTTTGTCCAGAATGTCTTCGTGGACACTCACGATCTTCGCTTCCCCTGGGTGGCCTTCTTTGCCAGCAAGTAAGAGAGGGTCAGGGAGGGGGATGATTGGGCAAGAGAAGCAGCCCAGGGTTAAGGAGGGGCAACCCCCCAACCTCGTGCTCCAGCTCCACTCGCACTTGGTGACTTGCTGCCTTCACCACCCCTATCCCTGTCTTCCTGTCCAGGAGGATCCGGGCTGGGACAGAGCTCACTTGGGACTACAACTACGAGGTGGGCAGCGTGGAAGGCAAGGAGCTGCTCTGCTGCTGCGGGGCCATCGAATGCAGAGGGCGTCTTCTTTAGAGGAAAGCCTTGTTCTGAACTTTCTGAACCCTTCCTGAACCATCCTTTCCTCAGGAACTGGGTCTTCCTGACTGTTCAACTCTGACCCCCACGTCTCCAGTCTAGCTCTTCCCCCAGCTCCTAGTAGATAGAAATGGGAGCACTGGATCAGGAGGTCCCTTCCAATGTGGTGCTAGCAGGCAAGGTCCCTCCTCCACCTCCAGAGCACCGGGGGTGGGGAGAGGTCACCACGCTGACCTGGGCCTGATATCCCTCAGTCCTCCTGTTACTCCTCCCTCCCAGACTATGTTTGTTCAAGTGTTCATGCTTCTGACAGACTTTATTCCTGGAATGAGGGCTGTGTATTTACTATCCTTGATTTGTATGGTTTCTTGAACGTCTTTTAACAAGATGTTAAGACTAAGATCATGATTTGATTTATCTTCCTCAGCCCCCATACTTCCAGTTCTGGGTCTTTCGGTGACAGAGGTATTTCCGCGCCCCCATCCTTCCCAAGGGGCAGCTGTCATTCATCTTATACCTTCTCTACCTTAGCTTTTTCTTATTTGCCGTGTGAAGTTTTAAAAAGAAACCATCACATAACCATGAGGAAGACTACCTTAGTTTATTTAGTTGATATCCCTTCTCAGTTCCTACTAGTCTCAGACACTTATTGCCATGTTTTACGTAATCTTTAATATATTTTAATTAAAAAAAAAAAACCATTAACAGTACATTTTGGTCTGAAGTGGTCCCTCTGCTGAAATGCCAGGTACTAGCTGTAATTCTGGCTTTAAAACCAAAACACCGAATGTTTAATAAATAAAAATTAGAACTAGTTGCCATTCTATTCCAAGCCAGCCAGCCTAGGGGATGAGGCCAGAGGAAGGAGGCAGTAAGATCTTGGACCTGTGATGACAGAGAGCCAGCAGAGAAATAACACGTAGACCACCCGAGCAGTCCCATTATGCCACTGCCCCGCCCCCTCCCTATCCCACCCCCCCAGCCTTTTTGGCAGAGGTAGGGTAAGGGTCATATGTTCCCTCCTATACTCAATTCATTTGTGTCTCAGGAGGGAAAAAAGTTATAAAGCTCAGCTTTGGTTTCTGGCCCAAGTTAGCCTAGAAAGGTGAGCCTTGGTCCATCTTTGGCAGAATGAGGCCCACAGATGGGACAGTAAGGCACGACCCTGGCTCTGGAGGTCAGGGAGTCTGAGGCAAACAGGGCCAAATTCTGAAGAATAAGGAATGTGAGTTGTAACTGCCACCCCAGAGCTGAGGCAGGGCCTCAAAAGCAATAGAAAGAACAACTTAGAAAACAGAGAGGAAAATAAGTCCATCCCCCCTCTAATAAAGGATATACCAACCTCCCCTCTACCTGGGGATAGGCTGGTTAGAGTTTGGTTAAAGGCAACTGGGTGACAAAGAAGCAGGGGTCGGGACATAGAACAACTCTCTCCTTGCTTTCTGCTTTCTTCCCCAGGGCTGAAAGTGGTCCTCTGGGGAGGACAGGCTAGTTCCTTGGCTTTATGCATTAATCTGAGGGGCAGCAGGGACAACGGTTCAGTCATTCTTACGATGGTTGTTACTGAGGACGGGGTGGCCATTGGCTAGGGGCCGGCTCTTTGCTCCTCCCCCGGCTACAGCCTCCTCCCCCTCCGAGCTCTCCGTTTCTTCCCGGTCGCTGCGTTCATCCTCTACCAGCTGTGGAAAGGGAAAAGAAGGGTTACGCGCTGGCCTCGAATGCTTAGGGAATGCCTCAGCGGGCTTGTCCTGCTGCCCCCAGGGCCCACGGTAGTTCCTCAGCAGGACGCTTGCCTACGGGCGGGTTCCAGAGTTGAAGGTGGTAGGGCCTTCGGAGCACTCACCTTTCCAGTTACGAATTTGTGGGCCATGCGCAGGATGAGGTAGGCCCAGAAGATATGAAGCAGCTGAAGCACTCCCATCATGCAGTTGAAGAAGTAGTAGCCGAAGAAGGCGGGGTAGAGCTCCAGCGGGTAGACCACCGTGCAGTGCAGGATCCTGCCACGGGACAGGGGGGACAGGACTGTGAACACAGGAGGCGGGTGGGACGAGGACAGACAGGTGAGGCGGGAGAAGCAAGACTCCTGATTGCTTGAGGACAGCAGTGTCGTCTGGCCTACTCACCAGAAGGGCAGGATGACCAGTCGGGTGATGATGAAGACAACGGCGAAGACGATGAAGATGTTGTTGCAGGTGTTTTTCCATCCCGCGTAGTTAAACATCTTGGCTGACTGCACAGATAGCCCCCGTCCGTCAGCACGGGCTCCTGACTCCCATATACATTCACATATACACGGGCTCTGTGCCCCCACCTCCTTGGTCCCAGGAATGTCAGCCCGCCCCCACCGCCCCCACCACCCCCAAAAGAGGGAGAGGGCCAGGAGAACCTGCACCGGGGTCTGTAGGTTTGAAGAAATGCCCAGGAAGCCTGACCTCTAGCAGGTAGTCGGAAGAGTCATGCAGAGCCATGATCAGAGTCCCTGCTCGGACGTAATTGGCAAACCAGGAGAAGCTGATGAGGATGATGGTAGCCACGTGGTGGATGATCTGTTCCTTGAAATCCTGCAGGAAAGATGCAGGCTCCAGGGGACTTTTTCCTGCTCCCCAGCCCCTACTCTAATCCTACTTCTCTCCCCTCCGCTTAGTTCCCCTTAACCCATGGCTCCAGCCAAATACCCAGAAACCAAAGGGGAGGCTCTCCATCCCATGGCTTTGTTTTGGCTCTTAGGCTTAATGGCACAGCTCCCTGACCCACCTTTCGCTTGACATCAGAGGCAATGCTGAAGAGCAGGGACCAGTAGAAAGAAAGCTCAATCATGTAGTACCAATACTGGGAAGGGATGGTGCTCTGGGAAAGAGGAGAGAAAGAGAAAGGTAAGGGACCATGAACAATAGGACCCAAGGATCTCACTTGTCCAGCCCGGGGCAGTTTAGCACGATGACTCCAGTGCCTTCTGTCATGGCATCTCTTCACAAGGGTGTACATGTCCTAGTCCTGTCCACCCTGATTCTCTTAATCACCCCAGAGAAGGAGTCCAGAACCCCATCTCATACCTGTATGGGATATCCCTCCCAAACCTTCTTCATGTCATAGAACCAGGGTTTCTGCAGAGAGACGGAGAGAGGTTAAAAGAGGAGGGACCCACATTCTCTGGCCTCACACCACCTCGACAGAGAACCTACCCCCATCTCCCAGAGGCCCCCACTCACATCCACGATGACGGCCATGCCAGCAATGAAAGCGATCAGGTAAAAGGTGAATCTCCAGCTGGAAAAGGAAGCAGAAAGGACTAGGAGGGTGGCTGGGAGAGTGGCACAGCCCTCCCAACACTCCCAAATGCCCCCAGATACCCTCCCTCTCAAGAATATCACGAATAACCAAATCACCTCCTCACCTAGGCACAACCCCTCCCCGCATACATCCGGGGCCCACCCCTCCCCGCAATCCATCAGACCTTCCTCTGCCACCCAGCCTCCCCTACCTGGCTTCTCGGAACTTCTTGAGGAGACTGGGCCGGTCCTGGTTGCGGCGGCGGCGGAACCAGCGCTCTACCTGGCGGCCAGAGAGCCCACTCTGCCGTGACAAGAGCTCTACCTCTGCCTGGGTGTAGTGACGAAGCCCATCACGTTCAGCTTCGGAACTCGACAGGACCCCCGTCCTCCCGCCACCGCCTCCCAGCAAGAACCTAGGTCAGCAGCACTGCCCTCTCGTCTCTTCACCCACCAGGGCTGGCATCGCAACTGTGCCCTCCCCATCAGCACCGACTCCCAGGGCAGGGCCTGCGGCTCACACCTGTTTGGGCTGCTTGCCACTGGTCAGGTAGAAATGCTCCAAGGTGGGGTTAGGTGGTGCCCGCAGCCGAGTTTTCTCCTTTACGTTCAGGAGGGCAGCCAGTGGTGTAGCCACGTAACTGAGGAAGGGATAGGAGTGAGAAAGGTCTATCTCTTTTAAAGCACCTCAGTCTCTTGGTAGCCTCTAAGCAGGAAGGGGAAAGGATTGCAGACTCAGGCAACTTTATCCTGGGCCTCAGTTTCCCGACAACCCCCTCTTTGGCCTCCTTGGGCTGCCCCAAAATGACAAAGCTGCCTGTGTTCACCAGGGACCAGGCGGGTGGAGAGGGAAAACAAATAACCATTGAAGGAAAGGGCCTGGGGGTGCTGAGCCCTCGGGAAGACAATGCTGCGTTCAGTGGGGGGCACATGGTAGGCAGGGATCTGGGTAGCCAGAAGAGCAAGGTCCGGGACCAATTAAACAGCAACAGACAAACTTGAAGTGCAAGAAACTGGCTGGCAGCCAGGGAAGGCATGGGGGAAGGCTGGTATGCTCACAGCTCAAAGAAGTATCGAACGATGAGGAAGAGCAATGCCAGGGGTAGTGTGATATAGAGGTCTGAGGCTTTGGCGTAGACACGTCCATCCCGGTCTTCTAGATCAGCCCAAGTTAAGTTCACAGGCAGCCACAGCCGTTCCCACCAGAAGTAGTCATACAAGGTCTGGAGCATCCTGAGTGAGGAGGGGGGAAGGCAGAGGGCATCACAGGGGGCAGCTATGGGGGAAGAGAAAGATGAAAGTTTCCATGGTTTAAGAAAGGAGCAGGGGACGGAGACTCAAGCCCTGATGTCTGGTCCTGGCCATATGACCTTGGACAAACCAGCTTCCTGGCCTGTAATATGGTGGCTTTCCAGTTCTAACGTTTACCGTTTATCACACCTGAAGATGATGCTGATGACCCCAGGAGGCCCGGTTCTCTAGAACTAAGAACTTTGGGGTCTCCCCGTCACTTTGCTACCGCAGCACGGAGGACAGGCAGGATCTGGCCCTAGTAGTTGTAACCAGCAATCTGAGTAAAGTGGGAGGCATCTTCTCCTCCCCTCACCCCCACTCTCCAGCTACCCCCTCCATCCCTCAAGCCAACCCACGGCTGGAAGCTTCCTTGCCAAGGAAGCCCAAAAACAGACTGCAGGGCTAAGGCAAACCCTCACTGCTCCTTCCCTACAACCCATCTGGGCAGCAGGTCCCTACGGAAAATAAAGAGGACAGAGTAAAGCAAAATTATGCCCCTAAGGGCTGCTGAGCTCCAGGACAATCAGTGAACATCGAACATATTCCACACTAGATCCACAGCCCATGCCGAGCCGTCCAATCCCTGCACACAAGGCAGAAGAACTATCTGAAGCCTCTTTGCAGAAACAAAGTGAAGGCAAGGCTGCAAAGAATTAGGGACTGGGGGCGAGACAATGGCGACAGAAGACCAAGACATCTGGTGCAACGAGGAGCTATTCCTCATTAAGGCTCGTCCAGAAACAGTAACTAGTCTGCAGAGGAACACCTATCACAAAGACTCTCAGCTCAGGGAAAGCTGTTGCTTCCCACCCCCACCCCCACCCCGCCACATCTCCTTCCCCTGGAAGGAAAGGGTCCACAGGGAGGTAGTGACCAACCAGCGGCCACTTGGATACTGGAATGAGGGAGGTACAGACCTCCTTTGAGGTATCCTCTAGAGCCATTGTCAGTGGCTCCTGAGGGGAACAGCAGCTGCTGGGAGCTGAGAGAAGCAGCAGGATGGTCCTACCGAGTCAGTGATGCCAGTACCAACTGCCAGGAATGCCTGGCAGTCCTAGGACTCAGCAATGAACGCCAGTGGACAACAAGGGCAGAAGTTTCTGGGCCCCCTAGCCCTCGTCCTCTCAGGAGGGAGGAGACGTGCTGGTATTCAGGCTGGCTTGGAACTAAAAGCTGACACAGAAGAAAGGTGGTCTCCTCCCACCCGGAGGGAAGAAAGTGGGGAGATTGTTCTCCACTGTGAACTGGAGACCAACTGGTGCCACTGGCTGAGGGCTGATAGATCTCAGCTGAGTGGGGCTGGTCCTCGGGCCTGCGCTGCCGATGCTCCACCCACACCCACCACAGAAGCACTTGCGAAATCCCTCTCGGCCTGTCACGGGTCAGTATTCCAGCTCAAGGACTTTACCCTCTTGTCCCCACTCCTGGTCACTGCTCTCGGATGAAGTCAGAGGTCAGCACTGACAAGAAAGGAGCTTCAACTCCACCTTCCCCAGTAACACTCAGACACACACACTCTCCAGGCCTCACTCCTGAGGGCACTGCCCCTTCCCCCTCTACCTTAGCCAGAATAAATATTTAATTAGTTAAAGAGATGGAAGCCTTTTGAACTGAACAAAATTAAACATAATTCTCCACAGGGGAACTTTCCCCACACAACCATGTGCACAACACACTTTTTTCATAGAGAAAAAATAGAAAAAATTTAGTAGAAAAGGAAAAGGCAGAATGGCTAGATGTGCTGGCATGCCTCTGGCTCCTCCTCCCCCCTTTTTAGCTTAGCTAGATTGGAGGTGGGGAAAGTTATCTCACGCAAACCCTGACTTCCCAGACTTCCATGTCTCTTGGAGCCCATCTTGTCGTCCACTGAGATCTAAAGCCAAAGGTAGAGAGAGGCCTAGATATCGGGCCCCATGCCCACCCTGGTCAGTGGAAACTAGCAGGAAGTTTCTCGGTCAGGGACATTTTGAGGATTAAAGATTCAGAGGGCTGGCTGGGGTCCCAGAGGGTGTGAGTGGGGCCTCTCCCTGGCTCCTGGGGCCCGGGCATGTCTTCTCCCAGTCTATACCTACAAAGAAGGTGAGGCGCTGGGGAAGTTAGCAGAAAAAGAGTCAGAGACTGGTCAAGGGCAAGCACCATGATAGTGCAATTATCGCAACCCCAAGACACGATGACACCTATCCCCTTCCCATCCCAAGCAGGGACAGCCAGAGAACATGGTGCGTCAGGAGCTCAGAAATCCAGATTGATGGGGGCTCTCTCACACCTGGGTTGCAGGCTTTCTGTGACCACAGCCCTCCCTTGCTGCCCAGTACTTCCATTAGCAGAGTAAAGCTACCCCATCCCTGCCCACCCCTCCCCACCCCCAGGGCCTAGCCCAGCAGGGAGAGGCACCAGATTCAGCAGGGTCAGGGCTTCTGACTCAACATGGGGGGCAGGGCGGGCAGGACAACAGGGGCTCCCAGCAGCCTCGCTTACACATCCCCACAGAACCACGAGGTCTGCTCCAAGGCAGCCCCGGTGGCTTCATCAGCACACCAAGCCAAGCACGGAATCCCATACAAAAGGCTGGGACAAGAAGAAGGGATGTGAACTCAGCATAGGGAGACAACACTGGTTTTCTGGCCAGTTGGCCCTCAGGGTAGATATTTGATTTTCTGATGGAGAAATCACACCTACAGATATCTTCCCACTCACAGAATTTACTCACCCCACACATGAAGAGTCAACAGTGTGTATCTGTTTGCTTGTCTCTCTCTCCCTCTCTCTCTCTCTCTCTCTCTCTCTCTCTCTCTCTCTCTCTCTCACACACACACACACACACACACACACACACCCCTGCCTCAGAGACACAGACGCCACTCTCTGAGGCACAGGCTGGAGAGGGGCCAGCAGAGCAGGGATTTCATGGGCACTGGATTACCAGGAACTTGACTAGGGTGCGGCCCAGCCCCCACCCTTCGCCCCATCTCTGACTGACCCCTCCCAAACTCTCAGAGATGGATGTAAAGTGGGCAGCGGGTCCCCACAGGGGCTTATACACCCAGAATGCTGAGAGGGCACAGGTTTGAGTCCGTGAGGAAGGGATCTCACAGACTCAATGTGAAAACAGTCCCGCTGGCCGTCAGACCTTGAAGAAATAAGGAAAATAGGAGGAGAGACTGACAAACAAAGGAGACTGACAGCAAAGGAGGAGAGACTGACAAACACAGGGTCCCACAGGCTCCCAGCTGCCACTGAAGTCTGAGGGACTACAAAAAAAAGTGGGAGGATCCGAGAAGTCTTCTTGTTGAAAACTTTCTTTTAGCAACAGCACGTCAGGAACTAGAAGGCGGCAGCATGGATGAAGCCAACAGGAGGTGTGTCATTGCTCCAGGCGGCAGTGTAGGTCCCCAAATTTAGCTTATCTGGGCTGCCCCTCTGGAGGCCCCAACACACCCAAATACTGCATGTGACTAGAGCCTCCAGGGGCAGGGAGAGGCCAACAGGTTAAGGGGGGGGCAGTGCTGAAGAGCACAGTAAAGGATCCGCAGGCCGGTGCCCAGGTGGCCAGGGGCGGGGGAGAGGGGGAAAGCTGGCCAGAGGCCCCAGTGAAGGGAGTGGGCTGTGGGGTACCAAGGGAGACAAGGAACTCTCTCTTTAGAACAGGCCATTTTATGATTAGGGCCAGGCCCAGAAGGACAAGGCTGCAGATAAGTCCTTATCCCTAAGAGCCCCATCACAAGTGCAGTCAGCCACCCACATTTAGACCCAGTCACCTGGACTTTGGTATGGGACAGCGACCCCTCCAGCACACAGATGTGGGAGTGACTGCCTGCTGGAGGCCTTCCCAGATTCATTTCTCAGTGAAGAGGGGCTCACTCCGTTCCTCCGGATCCTCAGAACCCCCTGAGTACTGGGTCCAGCAACTCAGGTAACTGAGCCCGGGTTTTGATGCCAGGAGCTGGCTTGGGGAGAGAGAGAAACCCCCAAGCTGAGGCCCAATATTAATGCCACACACCGGCAATTAACCTACTTGCCAGAGAGCCTCCAGGCCGGTAATTAACAAGCTGTGGCCCAGAAAACCAGTTTCACCAGCAGCTTTCCCCCTCCCCACCCCAGCCACACACACACACCCCATAACGGTATAGGAGCCTTAGCCTTGGGGGGCCGGGGCACACACTCAGAGCCACTCCTTCCTGCTTCCCGTTAAGCACATGGACGCTCTGACCGCGCTCCCGGAGTGGGCACTGTGGGCCGGTCCGAAGCGGCAGCCCCAGGACCCTCCCCGCCCTCCCACTCCAGCCACCGGGCCGGTGCAGGCCAGGAGCGACGCCGCGGGCCCACTGCCAGGCGGAGGCTCTCGCGCAAATGGTCACCAAGCTCTTCTTCCCAACAAAGGGGGCGCCTGTGGCTCGGGCCCTCCGCGAGCGGCCCCGGGTCCCGACCTCCCAGCCCCTACCTGTTGCCAGGAAGGCTTGCTTCCCCGGGCTCCGGGCGGCGCGCCCCACCACGCCGAGGCGCCCGGCCAGCCTGCCCTCGGGCGGCGCTGGGGGCCCGGCCGCTCCCGCCAGGCG
>NC_048219.1:88137321-88237790 GCF_002007445.2 Ailuropoda melanoleuca
GCTTCCGAGCCCAGCCCGGGAGAGCAAGGCCGCGAGCGGCCGGGAGCCGGGAGACTGGGCGTGGGCCTGCGGCCGGGCGACGGCAGAGGAGGGAGGGCGGCGCGGCCCGGACCTCCGCGCCCAGCCCGCGCTGCCTGCCGCCCCCCCGCGCCGGCCCTGGACCCGCGCCTCAGCCCCGCGGCCCCGGGGAAGCCCCCGAGGAGGGAAGGCGGTGGCCCCTCTGGGCTCTGCGTGGCCCTCGGGTTCCGGGCGAGCAGCGGCCGCTCAAGCGCCTGCCCTTCCCGCCGGCCCCACTGCGGCCGGTTCCCCCGGCGCGACCGCGACCGATTGCCACACTTACCACCTCGAGCCCCACTGAGCGGCGGAGGGAGGCAGGCGCCCGGGCCTCGGGCGAGCGAAGCCTGGGGGAGCCGTTCCGAGTGCGGGGCGACCCGGGCAGCAGACCCTCCCTGCGCGGGAGCCCTCCCTGCGCGGAGCCCGCGGCCCTGCGAGCTCCCCCACTGCATCCCCGCCGTAAAACCCAGGTTTCCACCCCAGAGCTGTGAAACCTGCCCTCAGTGGCACACCTAGCCCGCTGTAGTGGATAATCTGAAAGAGCCAGCCCTCAACTTTTGTAAAATGTATTTGAGCTTGCCATCTACACGGTTTTTCCCTCTTCCGATTCATATTTTTGAGATGTCTTTCCCTTCGTCTGGTAAACTTGACGTTTCAGGAGGATGCGACATGTTTATCCCAGAAAGCTGACCTCGACTCCTAGCACGGACATAAAGCGGCTAGGCCGTGTTTGTAGGTTTGCTTAGAGAGCTAGCGCTTACTCCACGTAGAAATAACTTCGTTTTTTACCTCGATGAAATGTTGCTGTTTTTATCCTGTCCAGTTAGAACCTCTGACGTAGTGTCTTTCCAGGTCTATCTAGTCAAGTTCAAGTGTTTTGATAGCTGTCTCAGGAACGAGAGTGACCTCCTACCTATTTCCAGTTGAGAGCTTGGCCCTCACCTAAGGCTCTTTCTGGAGAGGTGGAGAAGCAGAAGTCGCCTGATTTGCAAGCTATTTGTTCATTTGCTCTCAGCAGCAGAACCCTCAGCCCATTCATTCCTACCAGTGGAGAAATGAGAATTATTGGCCCAACCCTTGGCCCATCTTCCCCCAGACCAGCCCCCAGGGCCCTCTTCTGCCTTTTTAGCCCGACCTGCCTGAGTTTACAGTTCCCAGCAAGCCCTCCAGCCCTGTTTTCCTTTGCCCGGGGCTGAATTCCTCCCTGATTAGCCCTGCTTACATCTTCTTACCTCTCTGTAACCCTCTCCCTCCGCCTTCCAATCCAGAGTGCCCTCTACCTTTCCTGAGAGTCCTCCCCAGATTCCTCTCTGCTACATACCCACACACTCTTTTCCAGAAGGGTTCAGTGTCTCTGCTTCGACTCCAGCTAATCTTCGGGTCCCTCTCTAACTCCTCACGCCTCTGTACTATTTGGTTCCTTTCCTTTAGCTTCTGAGCCCTTTTCTCAAGCAGTTTTCCCGGATACCAAGTTTCTTCAAGGTCCCCACAAGACTTTACATGATTCCTTAGAGGACTTAAGACCGTTTAACTTTTTTTAAGATAGCAGTGGGCAGGGGAAGTTTGGGGGCAGAAGCTGGATAGTCAAGGCCTGAGAAACAAAGATAAGAGGGTGTACCCCTCCCCCAGCAGACAAAAGAGAAGGTGGATGGAGAAGGGGAAGTGGCTTCAGGAAGCATTAGAATGATGCTACCAGTTCTGTCAACATACTTAGGACAGAAGCACACACCTGCTACACACACACACACACAAACACACTCTCCCTGCCTCAGCTGGACCAGGAGATTTTGATCACCCCCTTTCTGACCCATCCCCCCAGTGCCCGGGGCAGGCATGGCCACACCCACAGTGCCCCAAGTTGCCTGCCTTGCTGTGACTCACTTCCTCTGTATGGGCTGCTGAGATGGCCTGAGGCAGAGGACACCACCAGGCCTTCAGGCTGGGATTTAAGTATCCGCAGGCTTCAAGGACAGGGAAAGGCATGGAACCCAGCTGAAGAAAGTCAGCTTGACCCAGGTCAGCCTGGCTCATGCAACACAGAAGCCTATTCGGGTAAAGGAGTAGAGCATGGCTACCATGTGAGCCAAGGAATTCAGGTGCCAGGAGTTCTGGGGAGAAAAAGTTTCATAACTAGAGAATAATAGCCGGGAGGAATTTCTGTGTGTTCTGAAATCATCCAATGCAAGATTTTGCAGAAAAGCAATATGGAGTTGGAGTTGAACCCATATTCATGAGTCAACAGCTGAGGTTCTATGTATTACTACCTGTCCCCTATATATTCCACTAAGACGGACCCCAAATCAGCTATGCCCTCATCTAAATAATGAAGAAAGCACAGGAGAAGTTAGGAGACCTGGATCTGGTTCCAACACCGTGGCCCTTGGGAAGTCACTCCGCCTCCTGAGACAGTAATAAGAGGGTGGTAGACCAGTCACCTCCAAGAACCCCTCCAACTCTGAAATTCTAAAATTTAGAGCACGGAAGTGAAAGGTGATTAGTAAATTTGAAAACAACCTCAATCTGGCCCTGGACTTGAACAAAACAAAACGCCAGGACAAAAGGAGTGAGATTCCACCAAGTTTCAGTAGAGCAGCTGTAAATGCATCACACATGCTCCCTCCTCACACTCCTGGACCACAAGGATTACTCTTCTGCCATGTGGCTGTGGTTCTGCCTGCATCCTTCAAATGCAGGATTCAGCCTTGCTGATCCGACAGGAATCCCTCACAGAAGTTCAGACTAGGGAAGTAACAGCCCTTCCTCTCTCCCTTCATTCCCTCTAAGCCTACGTGGAATGTGTGCCCAGAATGGACTCTGAGGGTAGAGAAGTCCAAAGGCATGGGACTGGGGTCGTGAAGACACTGTATTGGGGTAACACAGCCTAGGAAGTCTCCTGCAAGTGTCTTGAGGTCCCGGTGTGGGCGTGGGTCCCTTGAGTAGGTGTCTCCTTGAGGTCCTTCTTCTGACCATGCCTGCCTGCCAGGTCCACCTAGGAACCTGATGTCCTCCAGAGACTGCACTTCCCAACAAGTGCTCAAAGGGAACCCCTGGATATCTGTGGGAGGAGCCAGAGCCTTGGAGACCTCAAGTGGACACTAGGGGGCTCTCGGCTCTAGGTGGCTTCTAATGCCCTCCTGTGGCCAGATTGAAGATTGGCAAGATAGAAGTTGCAGAAGAGAGCCAAGTCTGGACTCCATAGGGAGACAAGTTAGCAGTAAGTTATCATTATAAAATAACATTATATCAATATTTATTGTTATATGTGAGTTAACATTTTGACATGTGTACCTACTAGTCTGTACAGAGCACTCTTCTAAACTGTTCTACAGGGGCGCCGGGGTGGCTCAGTCGGTTAAGCGTCTGCTTTTGGTTCAGGTCATGATCTCAGGGTCCTGGGATCGAGCCCTGCCTCGGGCTTCCTGCTCAGCGGGGAGTCTGCTTCTCCCTCTCCCTCTCCCTGCCACTCCCCCTGCTTATGCATGCTCTCTCTCTCTGCCAAATAAATAAATCTTAAAAAAAATAAAGTCCTCTACGTGTATTTATTTAATTCGCACAATAGCTTATAATATAAACACTATTATTATCTCTGTTTTGAAAAAGAGGAAACTGAGCACAGAAAGGTTGAGGTAGGGATGCCTGGGTGGCTCAGTGGGTTAAGCGTCTGCCTTCGGCTCAGGTCATGATCCCAGGGTCCTTCGATTGAGTCCTGCATCAGGCTCCCTGCTCGGTAGGGAGTCTGCTTCTCCCTCTGCCGCTCCCCCTGCTTGTTCTCTCTCTCTCTCTCTCTGACAAATAAATAAATAAAATCTTAGAAGAAGAAGAAGAGGAAAGAAACACTAAGATCATTGGTAAGGTCACACAGCAGACTGGAATTCCGAATCCCAGAAGTCTGGCTCCAGAACCTTTGCTTTTAATCACTATGCTGAAACTGAGTCCCATCTTCCAAATTTCCAGGTAAATTACAGGATGCTCAGCTAAATCACAATTTCAGATAAACAACAAAAGATTGTTAGCACAAGTGTATCCCATGAAATAGTTGGGTCATACTTAATACGAACAAATTATTTGTTGTTTACCTGAAATTCTAATTTAACTGGGTGTCTTGTATTTTTATTTATTAAATCTGGCAGCTTGATTTTACAAGGCATTTTTCTCTGCCAAATGCCATCACATATATTACCTAATTCAGTTCTCCCAGGAAGGCTATTCTCAGGTGCCCAGGATGCCCCCACCCCACAATTCAGCCTCTCCCAATAGTCCCATTTTTTCTCAGCTAAAGAAAGAGACACAGAGACCTGAAATGACTAGCTGAGGTTACAGAACAGAACGAGTGGCAGAGCTGGGGCTTGAACCCACGTTTTCACGGCAAAAATTGGAGGATGCTTTTCACTTTAATAGGAGACTAAGTGAGAAGCAGTCATTGCCACCAAGGAAATCTCCCTTCGTGCATTCTTAGGCCTTGTCTGCTCTGTGGAAGAGAGGCAGGTCCCTTCTCAGAGATGTAAGAAAACCAGCAAGGGCCTTCCTTGGTGGGGAGAGGGGCAGAGGAGTGGAAACATCTCTCCAGCTTCTGTGCCCAGCCCCCACTGGGCCTCTCTAGGGAAGCAGGAAGGAGATGGCTCCTAGGTCCCAGGGAGCTGGCTGTGAGCCTCAAGTGACTGCCTGCTCAGGGGCTCCCCGGGCTCCCCAGGGCTGTTCACCTGCTGCTCTGTGCACTGAGAGCCCCAACCCCAGCTGCTGCGGTTGCCTTGCTACAGCTAAAACAGTCCTGGCAGCCAAAAGGCAGCAGAAGGAATCTAAGACACAGGAACCCAGAGAGCCTCTCCCATCTCCCCGTGGCCTTTTGGGAGCATGATGCTTCTGTCCACAGGGAACACCCTTCGCATTTTTCTCTCTCGACTCAGCTGATCTACTCCCACCCTCAAATACCTGTGCTCTTTCTTCCCCACGGATATAAACAGTCCCTCTGCCCTTCCCACCCAGGCTGGCGGCTCTGATAAGGTAGTAGCTAGGGAGTTTCGGGGTTAGGACCCCCTCTGGGGTGCGGGCTGGGGTGCCCTGCCGGTATGTGCCCCAACAGGTTTTTCTCTATCAGCCTCTAAATCAGCCTGGAGCCTGTCTGACCTGTCCCTCCAGGGAGCTGGGGCCAGAGGAAGAGCCAGGTCAGAAGCTGGACTTAAATACTGGGCTTCTATGGTCCCACCTGGCCCCACAGAGAAAGCAACGCACAAAGCCTCTTGTGTCCAGTTGAGCCGCTGAGAGGCTGATCAGATCTCTCTCCCAGGGCTGAGGCGGCTCCCGGGAGGAAAGATGCTTGGTAGGGAGGGGTTTGCCTGCGGGACCAGGTACAGCCTGGTCCTCTCCCACATTTGGGAGGGGCCAGAGCCAGAGGCGACAGCTGGGCTGGGCTGCCAGAGAGGTCATCTGACTGGCTGCCCAGCCTGGGCTGCACACACCCCCTCTCCTCTAGCAGACGGCACAGAAGCCGGTGCCCACACAGGCAGCTGCCAGGCTGTGACGACTGCCACCTCGCCCCAGCACCTCTGGGTAAGCATTGGACCTGGGCCCTCATGGGGGAAGGGAGGAGGGAAAGCTTGTGGATCCCTTGCGAGAGGGAGAAAGGAGTTTCCTTTTTCTGCTGTGAGTGCTTGCTCCCTTGTCTAGGCACCCATGCACCCGAAGGAAAACATACGTCGGCCCGAGAAAGTGCCTGCTGAGCGGGGAAAGGCAGGAGCAGGCCGGCAACCTGGTGGGCAGGGGGCAGGGGCTCACTCCTGGGCTGGCGCTGAAGGTGGGGAGATGTTTTAGGAGTTGTTATCTCCCACCCCACATACTTAACCCTGCCACACGGCCTCCCTCCCCTGCACTGCCCCAGGGTCACCTAGCCAGGCCACCCCGGAAGGAAAGGATGTGGATCTCAGAAGGGGGTCATCCACCTGAGACCAAAGTTTGGGAGCCTGGGGACCTACCCTGGCCTGGAGTCAGGGAGGATTTGTTTGGTGCTCATTCTAGCAACATTCCTGAACAATCCTTGCTTCCTGAAGGAGGGGTGAGAGGTGGGGAAGATGGGAACTTCCTCTCACCCTCCACTTGGGCTCCCAAACCTGCCAGTCAGGTTGATGTTCTTTTTCTCTGCAAGGTGGGAAAGGAAGGGTATGGGAGGAGAGCCTGGGGGTCTGGGGGTCATATAGAGGCCCAAAGGGCCAGAAAATTCTCCTCAGTTGGTTCCTGTTTCCCTCCCTGAGACAGCCAGTCATACCATGTCTGTGACCAGCTGGAAGACGAGACCATCCCTGACCCAGGAGATCCTCAGCCACCTGGGCCTGGCCAACAAGGTAGGGGCCGTGAGTGTTGGAATCATTGTTACTGTATCAACTCCAGGGCTGTGAGAGAACGAGGGATGGGGAACGGGAGAGCAGGCCCTGACACCATGCCGAGGGCTGTGCTGAGGCAACCCTGTGATGCCCCCTCCGACCCCCACCCCTCATGCTCTTACAGACTGCAGCTTGGGGAACCCTGGGCACCCTCAGGACCTTCCTGAGCTTCAGCGTGGACAAGGATGTGCAAAGGCTGCTGAGGGCCATTGCAGGCCAAGGTGAGCCCTTTTCCCTCTGCACCTGGGGATCCACCTTTTAGAAACAAGTCTGTGGACCAAGGAGCCAGGAAGGAGGAAGTGACGTTGTTCACTAAATGTGGAATGCCTTAATTCTTGTATGTCGAGTACCATGCTGGCATGTCATTCCTATTCTCAGGACACCCTTGTGAGGTGAGTCTTATTTCCATTTTACAGTTGAGGAAACAGGCTTGGTGAGACAAAGAGGCTGGCCCAAGGTCACACAGCTCATAATGGCAGGGCTGGGATTCTCATCTAAGCCTGTGATCACCAAGCCATTTCTCCCCCACCACACCAGGCCTCCTTCACCTAATTTTGGGTCAGGTTCACATGCTATTTTGGCATCTTATTTGCATCTTCTTTTTTAATTCTTTTTTTTTTTGAGAGATAGAGAGTGTGCTTAGGAGGGGGAGGGGGAGGGGGAGAATCTTAAGCAGACCGCTGCTGAGCACGGAGCCCAGGACCCTGAGATCATGAGCTGAGCCTAAATCAAGAGTCGGATGCTTACCGACTGGGCCACCCAGGCGCCCCTGCTGTTCACAGCCCTTTCCTAGATCTCCTTCTCTCCTCCTCCAGAGGCTTTAAGTCCAAGGAGGAAGGGGATCCCCTCCCTGTAAAGACCCTCTTGGGTTCTGCCCAGATGGTAGCCCAGCCCTCATCTCGGCTCAGGTGTGGACCACGGAGCCGTCGTGGGCGTACTGACCAACAGGAGCCGGGAGCAAAGGCATCTCATCTCTCGAGCCTTCCAGGAGCGCACCCAACAGGTGAGGCCACTGACTGCCCCGGAGCAGCAGACTGCGGTGAGCAGCCCCCCGGAAGACCGGAAGTACAGCAATAGCAGCTGGGGGGGGGCGGTGGGCAGGCCTGGTGCTTCTGGCCTTCGGAAAAAACGAGCCCGATGTTCCCAAAGCTCCCCACACATCGGGCCCGCTCCATGGTCCCCGCTCCTCTGCCACGGTACCATTTATTGTAGGACCTGCTGAAGTCCCTGCAGGCAGCCCTGTCTGGTAACCTCGAGAGGATCGTGGTGGCTTTGCTGCAGCCTGCAGCTCAGCTCGATGCCCAGGAATTGAGGACGGCCTTGAAGGTACCAGGAGAGGAGGCTCGCTGGGTGTCTTGCAAGTGAGCACACCATTGAGGGGAAGAGAGGGTCAACTGACTTGCCTTTGCTCCCTCCAGAGGACTCGACTTGGCAGGGTCCCCCTTTAAACAGCCCATATTGACCCTTAGAAGGACAAGTGGTCTGTCATCCTAATGACATGGCCCAGTGTCAGAGTGGCCTCCCAATTCCTTGTAGAACTCAGGTTCGGCTGAGGATGTGGCCGTGGAAATTCTTGCCACCCGAAGCCCAGCCCAGCTGCAGGAGTGCCTGACGGTCTACAAACATAGTAAGAGCACGGAAGGAGGGAGGAAAGGGGTAGCAGGACAGCCCCCCTCTCTGGCACTCCCTACGGGCAAGTCCTCCGGGAACCTGTCTGCCCCAGCACTGTTCCCTTGGGGTCTGTCTCCCCACCCACCCTCGCCAGTTCTCAGTCTCCCCAGGGTGAGACCCAGATGTGATCATTAAAGAAAGAGAAGCAATAATTAGTTATCTTAGTCTGGGGCTCCAGGGCAGATTCCAAGGAAATGACAACGTCGGGCACTGTGACAGTCCCAAAGGTACCCATGTCATCTTCCCAGCCCCTTCCTAATTCTGCCCTCACACCACATCCCAGGCTGAATGGAACCTTGCTGCAGCCAGAGCGTTGGGTGGGGGGGAGGTAGGGGGCCTGCTCTCTAACTCATGGGTACTACCCCTCAAGCCCTTGCTTGACTGCCATGTGCCTCACCCACTAACTGCTAACTGGCCTTTTCTCATCCTCATCTGAGCACCCCCCCTTTTTTTTGCTTTCCCCAATTTTCCTTTGATGTCCATTCTTGGCCTGTCTTAATCCCTCTCCTACCTCTCACTTCTTTTTCTCCTTTTTTTAAAAAAAGATTTTATTTACTTGAGGGAGAGAGTAAAAGAGCACAAGCAGGGGGAGTGGGAGAGGGAGAAGCAGTCCCCCCCCCCAGCAGGGAGCCCAACGCAGGGCTCGATCCCAGGACCCTGGGACCACGACCTGCGCCGAAGGCAGACACCCAACCTACTGAGCCACCCAGGCGCCCCTACCTCTCACTCCTTGATTCTGTTTTTCTTTTCCCTTTCTTCTTTTTCTTTCACTTCTTCCCATCCTTCCACATCACTTCTCCTTGCCTCCAATGAGGGGGCCAGGCCCTAGCCATCTGGCCTCATGGTGCAGGTTTCCCTATCTCCCTTGACTGCCTGGCCGCACTCGAATAACAGATGCCTCCTTCCCCTAGCAGGTTGGCTCCCCGTGGTGCATGACCCTACAGTGCATGGGTTACTGGCAGCTTAGGGATGTTTTCAGGGTGACCATGATGGCGCTTCTTCCTTACGTCCCGGAACCAGGAGCCATTATGCTACCCCCGGCAGGACATGGCAGTGTAGGCAGGGGACAGTGGGTTGGGCATTTGACAGGGAATATCTACATTGGGAAAAATTAGGAGGCTTCAGAGAGCTCCTGAACCCAACCCAGATTTCCAGGTGGAGGCTGAGGAGGACATCAAATCAGAGACCAGCGGCATCTTGCAGGAACTGCTCCTGGCCCTGGCCAAGGTGAGGAGGACTGGCCTGCAGGGGAGGGAGGGGCTGGGAGAGACTGGGGAGCATTGCTCTGGTACAATTAGCAAGAGAAGGCTTTGGGGGGAGGCGTTTGGTTGGTTTGGGTTGGTTGTCCTGGAGATGAAAAGCTATCCTTCAAAGAGTCCTCCTGAGAGAGTTTCTTCTAGGGGGGCCGTGAGAGCTACTCTGGAATCATTGACTACAACCTGGTGGGACAGGATGTCCAGGTGAGCAGGGGCGAGGAGCTTGCCCCGCCATGCACGTAAGATGTCCTCCTCCACCCGCTCCTAGAGCCAGTGACCTATGTGTCCACTTGTCCTCCAAACCTCTCCTTGCCTTGGGGAAGGAGACCTCAGTGACACGTGAGGGCATGAAGTGTCAGGTAGTGACCATCTGAAGCCTGTTCACTCCTTTAGCTTCTGGTTGCTGAACTCACAGGAAGTGAGCTCGTCAACAACACATTCTCCTCTCAGGGGCATTTGGGTGGTGGAACCCTCCTCAGACCTTCCCTTGGAGATTATTTAATTCCTTGAGTGCCAGGATTTCCCCAAATTTGGGAATCAAGTTGTGAGGACAGAGCCCCTCTCTTAGCCCTTACTCCTTTTTTGTTTGTTTTAACCATAAATAAAAGCAACTGCTTCACAGGTTCAATTAAGCGTTTCTACCCTGAATCCCGTTTCCATCATCATGATGATGGATTCTGGAAACATCAGAACCATGGCTCCCCTACCCCCAACCAATGATCCTGGTTTACTCCTCCCTCCCAGGCATTAAAACAGGCTGAAGGGCCCAGCACAGAGGGCACATGGGTCCTAATCTTCACCCAGCGAAATCCTGAACACCTCGTCCGAGGTATACACAAGACTTCTTATCTTCCCAGCTTACTCTAATGATGAGTTCTGGCTGAGGAAGGTGGGGAGGGCTCATCCTCCTCTGTGATAATCAACCCTTGCTCCCATTTATCTTTCTAACTACCTCCCACACCCCCCACAAGTGTTCGATCAGTACCAGCGGTGCACTGGGCACGAGCTAGAGAAGACTGTCCACCACCTTTTCCATGGAGATGCCCAGGCGGCTTTGCTCAGCCTAGGTAGGGCCTGCTCAGCACTGCGGGGTAGGGCTCTCGCCTGGCATGGGGGCTGGCTCTCTCCATCTTTCCCTCTCTGCTTCCAGCCTCAGTGACCAAGAACACGCCACTGTACTTTGCTGACAAACTTCATCAAGCCCTCCAGGTGAGAGGGACGCTTCTTTTCCCTCACTTTGGAACCAAAACTGGGGGGAGATACCTTCTGGGCAGGAGAGAGGAAGTTTCTCTGCTGTTGTTAATGTCACAATCTCTAGTTACTTTATAAATACATAGCAGCTCTCTTTTCCTAGGTTTGCAGATTGTCTTGTGAAGAATAGAGGAGTGAGCTGCGGTTAAAGCTAAACTAATTGTCTCAAAAGGGCACCTAAGCCAGAGTTTTGGCCTAATTGATGTCTATATGGCCAAATATAGATGGGATGTGCTCTGTAGGACAGTGCCATGTCCAGTTTCAGTTGTCACTAGGATAATGATGGTCATAATGCTAGCAAGAATTATGACAAGAGCCAGCATTTCTGGGGTACTCCTTGTGTCCCAGGGCCTATGCTGAGCTTGTTACACACATTTCAATTAATCCTCATGGCCACCCTCCATCCCTGTTTTATAGATGAAAAAAACTGAGGTATGGAGAGGCTAAGTTCTTTGCCCAAGGTCATATACAGCTAATAAATCATATAAGCTTCCTATAAAACACATTGTGGCTAATAGAACCCTGTATGTTATTTACGTTGGAATTTTAAAATAATTAAAAACCGTGCACACGTAATGGTCCTACAGGACATCTAACTGCCATGCGTCAACTCCCGGTCTATCATATACGTGTTGGTCTACACTATAAGCTGTACCGTTCGAGTTCTAGCACCCAGGACCACCTTTCCCCACACTGGTCGAACTTTGTTTCACATTATCCACGCTTCAGTTGGTGATTTGGGTTTGATTAATTTCATAAACAGAATCCGGTCGTTCTGCTCATTGAGCTAGGTCTCCTATTAGTACAACTGTCCCCTAAAACCTATAAATAAAAAACTCACACATATTTTTAAGAAGGTAAAAGTAGTTATCATTTTGGTAGATGCCACAGCTTCTCGCGTACTGAGCGAGCAATCATCATGCCTCGTTGACAGCTATTCAAAAGACAGTACATACGTGCACGTATTTTATCATCAATGGAGATTTCCATTTCGCCAGTAGATGAATGTTTTACTTACCCGGTGAAGCCTGTACTACTATACTGACTGAACACTAAGACTGATTTGAGAGTTACGTTTATCTGTCTCAATTCCTGTCATAAACAAACTTGCATCCCAGCAGTAAATGATCATAATGTATTTGGATTGTGGGACCCACACTCTTGGATGTCAATGCCAGGTTTATCCTGGAAGCAGGAATCAAAAAATAATATAGGCCTATTTTTCTGAAGACTTTTTTTCAAAAGGAAAAACTCAATCATATGCTTCTATCTTATTCTCTTATGAGAAATATGTGAAAACATAGATTGTGACAAGCCTTTATTCAGAAAAGGCTGGTTCAGGAAAATTTGGACCAATCTCACCCATACAATGAATGTTCATTAAAAGGTCTTAGGGAAGTGTGAGATGCCAAGGACGTTCTCAAGTAACGAGGCAAGAATTATGTTTTGTTTTTTTTTTAAAGATTTTATTTATTTATTCGACAGAGCCAGAGACAGCCAGCAAGAAAGGGAACACAAGCAGGGGGAGTGGGAGAGGAAGAAGCAGGCTCCTAGCGGAGGAGCCTGATGTGGGGCTCGATCCCACAACGCCGGGATCACGCCCTGAGCCGAAGGCAGACGCTTAACCGCTGTGCCACCCAGGCGCCCCAAAAATTATGTTTAATGTAGGTTTGCTAGAAAGGGTGCCTGTGCATCAACGGGAATATTCAGTTAATGGGTGCCTTGCCCCAATTCTACAACTTTGGAGTAATAAGAGTTGGAGGAAGGGGAAGAATGGATACTGGGGAGCAATCAACAATCTCTATCACAATACAAAATGGATAATACATGAAATTTAAGCTAGCGCAGCCATCAGCACTGACAGAGGTTCTGAGTCCAAATGAAATATGGCATCCTGTTGTTACTTCCTCATTTTCTTTTTTTTTTTTTCCCATGGGAATGTATGATCCGTGTAGATACCATAAGTGTGGGTATCAGGCAGTTCTGGGAAGGGTCTCATGAGTCAAGTAACAGGAAACGCTAGGAAAGAAGCTATTAGGAAATTGTGACGGCGCCGGTGCCCAGCCCATGACATAAATAGGATTTTTGCAACTGATGTTTTTATTTAGAAATCTCTCATGTTAACTAACACATTTATTATAATCAGTTATAATTCATGATTTGATATAATCAATTATAATTCATGATTTATAATTATAATTCACGTATTCTACCTCTATGATTTCCGAACCAAACCCTCCATTACCTTCTTTAACCAAAAGGCAGGAGACTTGGTGCAGGTTTAGGAGGAAGACAGTGATGCTGAACCCCAGGGGTCCAACCAGGAGAAACTGATGTATACAGATGGGGATGTGAGGAGGCCCTGGTAGGTCAGGCTCAGAACTGAAAGTCTCCCTCTCAGAGCCCCATCGACTCTGTTTGGGATAGGCTGGGTATATCCTCCCTGGACATTCACTAACTTGGAAGTTAAAAACTTCCTGGTTTTAATGCTGGAAATCTTTCTAGGTAGGAAGTCTTTCCTGTCCTTTTTTGAGGAACTGCCTTTGGAGATGCCCACCACTGAGATCTTGAGGAATGAGGCTCTAAGCTAATGGCATCAGAGCCAGGAAAGATGTGTGGCCAGAAGGCGAACTACCCCAGCTGCTCCCACAGAGACCGATCTTTCCTGCTGCATCACCTTCCATGAAGGGGGACAAGGATAAAGTTTCCTCTTAGATAATGTACACTTCTCTTTTCCCTGGACCCACACCTCGTTTTCCCCATCAAGAGTAATTTTCCACGCTGTCCAGTCTCTACTCTGTGAGAATCCTACTACCACCCTCTTCCCCTACTGTTTCTCCCTCTACCAGGACATCAAGCCCAATTACCAAGTCCTGATGCGCATCCTTATCTCTCGAAGTGAGACTGACCTTCTAAGCATCCGAGCTGAATTCAAAAAGAAATTTGGCAAGTCCCTCTACTCTTCTCTCCAGGTGAGACTTGGCTAGTTCTTAACCTGGAGCCCCAGAGCTTCACCCCTCACCTCCATTCTGCCCTCCCTGCACACCACCGAGCATATTCATGCCTTGGAGAACTCATGAGTCTTGATTAATTTCGTACACAACTCTTCCCATCAGACAGTTCTGGACCAGCACCAGGGAAGAAACAGAATGCCTGGGCCATGGTGGTAGTGGGGTCTAACAATTAACTCTCTTGTCTGCAGGAGGCAGTGAAGGGGGACTGCCAGTCGGCCCTACTAGCCCTGTGCAGGGCCGAAGACATTTGAGGCCTCCCTGCCACACCGTGACATCCAAGGATCTGAGATCCCCATGTTTGGCTGAGCCTACAGGAAAGCAGCTGGACCTCCAAATAGGATAACCCCTCACTGAGCACCACATGCTCCAGCTTCTTGTCGAGGCTAGAATTGAAAGTTTCTTTTAAATCCCTTAATTTCCTCATCTCAAACAATGCCTGCACCTGGATCCCCTAGCTCTGTCTTGGGTGTAGACAGCTCTTTGATGGTTTCTGCCCTACTCCTCCTTCCCATACCCTGGCCAGAATGTCTCACCGATTCTTGAATTCTTTGGCAAACTTTACTGTTGTTTGTGTTCCCTGATTGAAGTTTGGGTGGAACAGGACATGGGCTGGGAGGAGGTCTTGAAGTTGGAGGTGCCTTTGATATGCACTTGGATATCCAACAGGGATCCTGTTTGAGGCTCTAGGGCTGCAACAAGTGGCCCCCTCGAAGCCCCTCCCCCATTATTTTCTTCCCCACGAAATTTCAGGCAAAGTAACTGAGAAACAGGAGCCAGAATGAGGTCAGAAATAGAGGTAGCAAAGGACCTAAACAAGCTGCCCTCCCCTGCCTGGGAAGTCTTAGGTTAGCAGGGAGCACAACCCCCAAATGCCATCTGTCCAAAACAGGGACTTGGAAACCCACCTCCCAAATTAGATTACCACTCCCATTGAAAACCCATCAAAAACTAGTAACAAAAACAGAAAAGAAAAGAAGCAGGCTTTGGCTCCCCCTGCTGGCCCTATTAGAAATGACAGGCAAAGCCACCCTTGGGACCTCTATAACCTACCTCCCCTACCTATTTGCATTCCTTAATTGGGTCAAATACTTAACCCCAAGTGCTGCAGGGCAAGGCAAACAGATCTCAGGAAACAAGTTTTATTTCCAAACCCCTAGGAAAGCATTACAAATAATGGAGATAGAAACCCAAACCAAACCCTGAAACAATTGGCCGCGGGATCGCCAAGACGACCCAGCCAGTCACGGGGGTGGAAGTAGGGGAGATGCATTCTAGATGGGGAGCTCACCCTGGAGCCTGAGTCCATGTATGAGTGTGACTACTCCGGAGAAGGGGAGCTGGAACCCTGAAATCCTCACCCCACCAACCCCAGTGTTGCCCTGATGACTGGGAGGCAGAGAAGGTGGCAGCACATGAGGGCGGGATGTTACCAAGTCCGACCTTGGCATTTACTGCCTGCTCTGATCCCCCACAGTCCATAAATAAGTTACCCTGCATATGTCAGGGCTTGAGCTGGGGGAGCAAGCAGGATAGCCATCGCCTCCGAAGGAAGAGGCAGGGCAGCCCCAGCACTGGGCAACGCTACAGGAGAACACAGTCTGACTCTTGTTTGGGCCTCTGCCGACGCTCTCCGACTTGGCGTCCAGACGTGGCTCCTCTCCCCTGTATGGGATTTAACAGTGGGTCACTCGTCAGCCTGGACAGAGGTTCCAGATGGACGCGGGGGCAGGATCTGGAGGGGCGGTGGGGAGAGAAGATGGGACCCGGACAGGAGCACCCGGGCATCACAACACCGAGTGTCTGTCCCGGGCGGAGCGTGGCGGAGCTCTGGCCCGTGGGAAGGGGAAGGCCCCCCGATCAGCTGGGGGGAGGCCCGCTCACCTGCGGGGAGGCCCGCGCCTGCGCAGGCTGCACTGCTTGTTGCTGCTGGTACTCCTCCTGCTGCAGCTGCTGGGCCAGCTCCAAGTCGCTAAGACCCAGCGCGGCCTGCGGCTGCTGCTGCAGGGACAGGGCAATCAGGTAGTCCTAGAGAGAGGCCGACAGAACAGGAGTGGTGAGGTCGCTGGGGCCTGGGGGACATTCAGGCTGGCTTTAGGTTTCCAAACGCATTTTTCTTCTTCAGATTCACGAGCTCTTCCTCCGGAGCAAAACCCACAGCCAAGTACATTCTGTGTGGTGACCGAGAACACACTCCAAGCACGGAGGTGGTCCAGAGGTGACAGGAAGGTGGCACAGGCGTCACGTGTCATGACGTCTACACGAGGAGACGCGTGCTACTCGCCTACATCGAGGAGCTGCTTAGCAGACGGGCTCTCCGCACCCTTCCCAAAGAGCCCACACACCTGGTCTACCTGCCGCCGCTTTTCGGGGGAGCCGCTCCCACCTCCGGCTCCAGGCCCCTTGCCGAGGGAATGACTCAGGTGGAAGTCAGAGTCGCAGAAGCAGCTGTCTCCATCCACGTTGTGCAGGCTCTCCCACACCACCTGCTCCTCCTGCAGAAAGCCCTGGTCGGTGACCAGTAGGTACAAGTGACTCTGCAGAGAAGAGGACGAAGTTCGTCGGCGGGATAGCTGACCCAGAGGCGCTCTGCTGCCAGGGGTGAGCTGAGGCTCAGAGACCGTTTGAATCGTCTAGTGTGCTAGCTAGAGCGTGTCCGTGTGAGCACACGTGTCCCTTACAGTTGTGCGGCCGCGGGGAGAGGGCCGGGATGTCTGCTATACAGTCAGCTGGGTGTGAGCGTGCCAGTCACTGTGGTCAAGTGTGAGCCCTCGGGGCTGGGGTCCCACACAAGATGCTGCTTCCTACCCTACTTCTCGTGGGTCTCTGGGCTCGCTTGGTGGCTATGAGGATAAATCCCTTCGAGAGCCAAAGACCTTTCCCTCTTCCATTTAATTCCATTCCCTTCCTGGGAGAGGACTTTACTTTTCTGTCCCACTGAGGGCAGGCTGATTCCTTAAGGCTTGCTTTGGCCAATGAGAAGGTAGCAGAAATGACTCATGTCATCTCTAGGCAGAAGCATTAAAAGCGCGTGCATGGTGTCCCTCTCTGGGTCCCAGAGTGAAGACGATGTGGGATAGAATGGCAGCCAATCTGCAATGACCATCCAGCATGAGAAATAAACCTCGGCTGTGGTAAAGCACAGGGATTCTCAGGGTCATTTGTTACCTGAACTTAATGTACCCTATCCTGTCTGACACACTGACCCGGAAGAAAAAACCACGAGGAAGGGATAGCAACCCCCGCTCTCCTCCCCCCCCGCCCCCCCGCCATCTCCAAAGCCTCATCACCTTGTGCTTAGTCATGGTGCTAAAGTGGTTGTTTCGGAAAAAGACGCTAAGTTCACCCTCCTTGGCAGCGGCCGTTAGCTCACACAGTCCATGGTAGGTCAGCTGTGCTGCGGCGGTCTCCAGAAACTGCTCTGCAATCAGGCCTGTCAGAAGAGCACAAAATCGGGGCACGAGGGGTTTGGATTCAATCCGATGTCCACAACAGGAAGAAGGATCACCCAGAGAGTCCCTGTGAGGAGCCCTAAGGATGGTTCTGAGATCCCCCGAAGCCTGGCTGTACTCATTCATCCAACAACAGTTACTGAGCGGCTGCCTTGCGCCAGGCGCTGCTCTAGGTCCTAAACGCAACAGCCAGTTCCCCAAACTCTCGCTCATGGGGTTTCCACTCTAGGGGGATGTGGTGGGGGGAGACAGACAATAAACAATAAACCAAAGTAGCCACCATTCCCTCCACGTAAGACCCACAGGAGAGAAAGCAGGGCTGTCACCTTCCGTCACAAGGTTGGTGTCACTCGAGTGCTTGCAGGTAATGATCTTCTCCACCAGCTGGTTGTAACTCAGTTTCCCAACCGCGCTCACAGCCTCAGGACTCTGCATGGGCAGTGGGGTGGGGTGGTACCAAAACAATGAAGATCTTTTTAGGAAGGAAATGAAGCACACCCACAGGACTGCAACCCTATAACCAAAGGTTCCTGAAACTTTCCATATCTGAAGAGCTGACCTTTTTGCACATATGGTTTGCCTGTATTTGAATGTTACCTCTCCCCCCAAAAAGGTTAAAATTCAAGGAATTCTGTACTGAGTCCAGCCTCTAAAGCCTATTCCCTTTCCAAGCCAATCTAATCCCTAACTCCCTAACACCCACCCCACAAAATATTGCTTGTCTGTCAGTTTGAGCTGGATAAAAGTCTCATTTGGGCCATCCCACCCTCACCTGTGGATCAACAAGCCAACCATGGTACAGAGGTATGCCTAGGAGGTCAAAGATACTGCACTCAGGAGTGTACTCAAAATCAGAGACCCCTGTGAATCGCACGTTGACATCCAGACCCGTGGCCAGTTTAGGCAACACTGTCATTGCGTCGTCCACATTCTGGGGTTAGAAAAGAAAATGATGCCTATATCACATCGACACGTTATACATCTTCAACTTACACAATGTTATATGTCAGTTATATTCTAATAGAGCTGGGGAGAAAAAAGAAAATGATGGCTACTCTAGCCTCCCCTCCCCTGACTCCTAGCTCCAGAAATAACAAATTAATCCTGTTGCTTTTCTTCCCTGGTTCTCTTACAGGCCACTCCATTCCTCCCTTGCCTCAACCCTTCTTCATCTTATATAAAGGAACATATTTTCTAGGACAGAGATCTACCCTCCCCCTGCAGAAGGAAACCGTCGTTCAAGGGCCCTTCCTGAGAAGCAGAAGAACGGCTTCTCTTCAAAGCCTAGGTGTCCCCTGACAAACCGGCAAACTCCTGTGGCCCCAGACCTTTGCCTCACCTGCTGAAAATTAAGCTGAAGTCCCTCTGACTTCTCCTGGGGCTTGATGGACAGGAGGCAGTCTCCTACAAGACAGGACCCCTCATCAGCTTACCCCAATTGTGCCAAAAGCTGGAGAATGGTCATGGACCGCAGACTTTCAGAGCTGGAAAGAGCCTTAGAATCTAACCCAGACCTTTCACTTCTCAGAGGAAGAAATACACTCACGAAGGTGAAGGGCCCACCCAAGGTCACACTGAAAGCTCAGGGAAGAAGTAGGGTTACAATCCCCGACTCCTGACACCTTGATTTTTGCTTTTCATTCCCCAGCCTTGCAGAGAAGCCCTGTAGACCTTCACCCTCCTTGCCACATCAGAGCCCCAAATGGGAAGTCCCTCAATATTCTGGATTTCTGGCTGAGTGGAAAGTGTAACCTCTTGAACCTTCTGTGTAATTCCTCTCCAAGGCCTAATCACTCACCAAGATGGGCCATGAGCTCATCTGATGTGATCACTTCCTTCTGAGGGGGCAGCTTCACCTGGAGGTAGACGGGGTGACCAAAGGGTTAGCCATGTGTACATTTTCCTTCACAGAGCACTGTAGGAGAAGTACATAGAAGGATGGGGGGAAGGGGAGGGCGTGGTGGGAAAGGCAGCTTGCAACTGCAGTGAGGGAATGAATGTGAAGTATTGTGAGACATTTGCACTTGCTAGACAGTAGAAGATACAAGAGCAGGACAGAGAATTGTTTTGTTTTGTCTTATCTCACTTGTTCAAGCAGGAGAAATACAGAGAATAATCTGGAAAGTTTTGCCTGGTCTGAGAACAGCAGCATATTCAAGGAGGTGGGTCAGGGAAGAGGGCTCTCCTCAGCAATTTCTGAGCCCTCATCCAAACTCCCTCTTACCTTCCACTGAAGAAAGAGGATGTTCATGATGGCAAGGAGAGGGCAAGGGCCGTTAGTGCTCTGGGTGATGATGGGTGTCCGTTCTCCCTTCCAGGGGATCCACTTTACACAGTAGAAATCTAGCTCAGGCTGTCGGGCCCTGGGGGGCAGGGGGAGCTCCTGGGGCCTGGAGCAGGCCCCCACTGTCTCTACCTCAGGCTGTGCCCCGTGGGCTGGCCCCAGTTGATTTGAACTCACATCAGGTGGAGGGGACTCCAGGTTATCCTGGCCCTCGGCCGGCAGTGAAGCTGGGTCTGCTGGCTCCTGTTCTCCAGCCGCCCCATCAGTATCTGCAGCACCCCTGTCCTGGGGGTGCTCATCTGATTGTGACAGGACCTCACGGTTCTCAGGGCTGACTGCTTCTGGAATCTCGGCCTCACCAGAGGCTGGAAGCTCAGCTTGATGGTGTTCCATGGTCAGAAGAGGTCAACTGAGGGGCACCAAAGGACTTTCCTGCCCTCAGGGAGTTGCCTAATCTAGGCTTGGTATGTAACAAAGAGACCAATCCAGTAAGAAGGAGGTCATTGGGTTGGAAAGCACACGAACCCAGAAAAGTCCTATTAAAGGACTATAGTGTGGAAGGCTAGATGGTGTCTACACAGTTACTCCTGGCTCCAGGGAGTGCGTGTCTTTCTCAGATGGGAAAAAGGGCCGCAGCCTGAGCTCTTTTCACCTCTCCCTTGCTGTGGCCACATGGGACCGATGAGGGTACAGGGCTTTCAGGTTGAGAGGAAGGATTCTGGTGGGACTGAAGTCATTGGATGGAGTCAGCCTTCCCTGAAATGATAAGGACAAGGAATGGAAAAAAGGTGGAGGGAAAGGGAAAGTAAAAGGAGAAAGACAAAAAAAAAAAGACAGAGAAAGAAATGTTAATGTTGACCCTTGAACAACAGGGTTTAAACTGCGCGGTTCCACTATAGGCGGATTTTTTCTGTAAATATATGAACAGTACTGTAAATGTATTTTCCTTATGATTTCCTTTTTTTGTATAGTTGACAGACAATTTACATTAGTTTTAGGTGTATTCCTTATGATTTTCTCAATATTTCCTTTCCTCTAGCTTCCTTTATTGTAAGAATATAGTATACAATGCATATAGCATACAAAATATATTTCAATTGACTGTTCATGTTTTTGGTGAGGCTTCCAGTCAACAGTAGGCGATTAGAGAAGTCTGGAGGAGTCAAAAGTTATACGTGGACTTTCAACTGTATGAATGGTCAGTTACCTAACCCCTGTGTTGTTCAAGGGTCAGCTCTACTAATGGTTATTACTACAGTCATCTTTAGCTCACCCTGTAACAATCAGCAGGTTGGTAACCGCCACCATAGCCAGACGGTGGCCACTCCTCCGCCCTACACCAAACCCCGCCCCCCGCCCCGCCTTCCCCGCCAGGCTGTTCACTGATCGCCCAGAGTCCGCACAGGTCTCCTCAGGGTTACCTCTTCTCCGCTCCACTCCAAGGGCGAAAAGTTTAAGTCACAGAGTGCTTGGGGTGAAGAGTGGAGATACTGACAGACGGTATCATATCCCAAAAGATAAACACCGGTGAGAAAGAAGTCTTTCTCCTCAAAGGACTCTCCTGAACTTGACACAATCCCAAACCACAGCAAAAAGGTTTTGGGAGGGGCTTCCTGTAGGCCCAGGAGGGGAAATGGAGGCCTTGGGGATTTGAATCAGAGACTGGTTCTGTAAGTAACTTCAGCACAAAAACCACTCCCCCCACAAATGCTGTCAGTAGTAAACTCTTGACAGCCGGAGTTGAGGTAGCGACTTCTCTTCAGTTCCTCTCTGCTCCCCAAACAACCTAAACCCAGAGATACTCTCTTGCTCATTCTTTACACAGAAGGTGACAATGCTGATTATTGGTTTACGTGAGAAATACTCGCTCACGGGGCGCCAGGGTGGCTCAGTTGGTCGGGCTGCCTACTCTTGATGGTGGACTCAATTTTGGCTCAGGTCATGATCTCGGGGTTGTGAGATCGAGCCCTGTGTGTCATGGCTCCACGCTCAGTGGGGAGTCTGCTTGGAGATTCTCTTGAGTTCTCTCTCTCTCTCTCAAATAAATAAGAAAATCTTAAAAAAAAAAAAAAAAGAAAAGAAAAGAAATACTCCCTTGTGATGAGCACTGGGTGGTGTATGAAGTGTTGAATCGCTATACTGTACACCTGAAACTAATATAACACTATATGTTAACTGGATTTAAAATAAAAACTTTATTTATTTTTTAATATTTTATTTATTTATTTGACAGAGAGGCAGTGAGAGAGGGAACACAAGCAGGGGGAGTGGAAGAGGGAGAAGCAGGCTTCCTGCTGAGCAAGGAACCCGATGCGGGGCTCGATCCCAGAACGCTGGGATCACGACCCGAGAGAAGCCAGACGCTTAATGACTGAGCCACCCAGGCGCCCCTAAAATAAAAATTAAAAAAAAAAAAAAAAGGAAATACATCCTCTACATTTATCTACCCACTTCCGGGAATGTTCTGTCTATTCCCACCTAGGTCATCTTAGATGTAAACCCTGGACCTGTTTAACCTGTTCTCTATCAGCACTAAGCATCGAGTCTGGCACAGACATTTAATTAAGGCTGTGGATAGCAAACAATACAAAACCATAAACCCTGTCTCCTGGAGAACATCTTCCTTCAACCTCCTAGCTCCCCTCTCCCTCTCACTTGCGGCAAGAAAAGGAGAGAAATTAGACTTGTCAGAAATCTTGTCTTTTCTCCAGCTCCCTCCTAACCTGACACTATGCTTCCTTCTCATAAAGTGGCAGGAATTCAGGACTAGGTTAAGGCCTGGGAGATGAAGTTGAAAGGCAGAAAAATTGCCAAAAGAAGCCTGGTCACCCAAATTGATCCTCTTTCTGCTTCAAATATAATTTATGCTAGCTGCATCTCATTTACAAGTTGTTCATTCAGAATCAGACTAGCAAAAAGTTCCTGCGCACCTTACACCTTTTTTCCTCTCTTGTCTTTTCCCCTCCCCTCCCAAATGACAGTTAGGCTGAGCCTTGGAAGCAGAAACCAGAGCCCGAGGAAGTTAGAGGAGCTTGGAGAAAAGCAGTGTTCGTTTCTTATCTTTTCTGTCCCATGATAGAAATGATCAATAATTAAGCGGGGGTTGGGTGGCTGGCTGGGGAGGGGGGTGAGCCCAAAGGAACCAGGTGCTGGAAACTGGAGGAAGCTGGGTCTCCGGAGAAACTGGGCAAAGCTGAGTGGGCTAAGTCTTAAGAGATGGAATGGAGGATGTCCACTCTACAAGGTGACTCCTGGTGGGGTGGGCACCAGTATGTCAGAGCAGGAAAGGATGAGGGGGAGGGCACTCACACAAATCCGGATTTCATTCTTTTCCTCTTCTTTTCTCAAGTCCCACGCATTCTCTCCTGCTGGAATTATCCTCTGGCGGTGGGTGAGGGAGTTAAAATAGCCCTGGCCCCTCCCTCGCAGCAGCAGTAAATAGCCAAAAGTTGGAAGAAGCATATAAAATGGGCGGGTAGCTTCAATAACACACGCACACCCCCAGGAACTTTCCCACTGCAATCTCCTTCTCAGTCTGGCCCAAATCTTCATGCAACTACGGGTTTAAAATTTTGCCCCCAAGTAAGTCAACCACCCCTACCATGCCCTGTCTATTTGCTTGCAAGCGAGAGGGGGATGTTTTCATCAAACGAAGGAAATGAAGGGACCAAGCTTGTCCCTTTTACAAGCTCGTGCCTCCTGCCTTAGCTCCTCTCAAAATCCAGACCTGTAGAGACCAAAAGTGGAGGGACATTCCATGTCACCTCCCCAGAGCTGCAGAGGAAAAAGAGAACTGGGTGGGGGTGGAGGGGGATAAAGGAAATGGTTAAAACAAAGTTTTTACCTTAAAGAAGTGGGTGCTGTTCCAGGACTGAGAACCAGGGTCCAGCCGTGGCAGTTCGGTGAGGAAGGTGGCTACAGTGACCCCAGCTGCCACAGCCCCAGCTGCCTTCCAGCTGTCGGGGCCAGAGCTTGTCCGGGTCTACACAGGTTTATGAGCGGCTGTCCCGGCTTGCTCGTGGCCACTTCCGGACTCACGCCCACGACTGGGGTCACCAGAGGAGGGTGGGGGCGGGCAGGAGTGCAGCTCAGGTGCTCCCAGGTCGCTCAGAGCATCTGCAGGGTTCCTGAGTTGCCGAGTCGAGGGCGTGCACTCCAGGCCCGGACTACAAGCTGATCTCCAAAGGAAGTTTGTCGTTTTTCTTCTTTCTTTCTCTCTCTTTCTTTTTTCCTATCGGGACAAAGAAAAATTAGTCAAGGACGACCTCCCTGGAGGAGGAGGGGCTTGCCCAGCACTGGAGAATTTCCATCAGGGCTTTCTGACCTGGTCAGCAGCTTGGTGATCAGTAGCGAGGGAGAGAGAAACAAGGAGAGAAAAACAACAGACCCTTTCTCTTCCCTCCGCCTGCCGCGGGAAGGGACGGAGCGCTTGTGCCTCTCTGGTGAGAACAGGGAAGAGCAAGTGCCCTCGCTGAGCGCGGGGAGGAGCAGGACTGGACAGCAGCGGCTGGTTGGATTGGGGCTTTCTCGGTGGGTTTGGCAGGCCTTCGCTATGGATCCACAGAAGCAGGGCCAAAAAGCATGATATCTGCATATTTACTCATTTAAAGTTAAAAAAAAACCCTGCTACTTTCCAGGGCCTTACTGTATCTTTGGTTTTTTTTTTTTTTGGTCTAGAAATGGAACTGGTTGGGCTGTGCGCTGGTGGTACAGAAGGTGTGGAAGACTCCCCAGGCTCTGGGAGGAGAGGCAGCAGGGAAGAGAACTAGCTGGGCAAGCAGGAGATCCAACACCCCTGTGCTCTGGTCCTTGTTCCCAGCACAGGCCTCAACTTCTCATGGGTCACCTCCTTTCAATTCTTGGCGTGGGGGGGGGGTGGGGAGCAGGAAAACCTGGCAGTAAGAAAAAAAGGGGTGGATCAATAAAGGAGGGGGCATTTGATGATGAGAGTACACTTATTTGCAGTACCCTGCACTATGGTGGGGCTGGAAGGTGGCAGTTAAGGGAGGTTGGAACCCAGCTCCACATTCTGAAGGGCCCTCCTAACTTGACTTACAGGGCTGCCGTAGGAGGAAACTTCAAGCAACTAGGAAGGCTGAAAGGGCAGTTTGAACAATTAGAGAGGCAGGGAGCAAAAAAGCCAGGTTACAACAGCCCAGGGAAAGGAAGAGACATTTGCCAAGGCCGGAGACACAGACTCCTGAGTTGTACAGAAAGTAGCCCCAGGAATTGGCAAGAGACCGCGGGTATTAAGTAAAGAAGAGGAGTCAAAGATTATTCTAATGTTTTTATAACACGGACAGCAGAAAATTGGCCGCCATGGGTCAGTTTGGTAAAGGGGAGAATTCGAGAAAGGAGGACTAAGAACAGTTTTTGCCTTTTGTAATTTAAGATGTCAACCACATGCTCGGTGTACTAAATGGAAAGATGCTATAAGCCTCGCTCGAGAGGGAAAGTTCAGATGCCACAAACATAGGTTACTGTGACACATATACATTCTCTCTCAAATGAGTAATCTCGGAAAATTCTCCTTTCCTCCGTTCTTGGGGCCATTTCGGAACTCCTGGACTACGTTTCCCAGGACGCCCTGCGCCACGCCCCACTTCGCGCCTCTGGGAAGGGGGTCCCGTGAGTCTCCGGGCGCAGAGCTCCGCCTCCGCCGCTGGGGGCGGGGCGACGTCAGACTCCAGGAGCGCCGGATTACGCACTTCCTCCGGGGGTTGGGGCCGAATCGCTGTGTGGCGGGTTCGAGTCCCGCCTCCTGACTTTCGCCCCTAGCCCCTGAGTCCCGGACGGGGCGCGTTCGCCTGGTAACCTCTCCACGGCCAGGGGCAGTGGCACACCTGGTACTTCACCATGGAGGACTACCTGCAGGGTTGTCGAGCCGCTCTGCAGGTAACGAATCCCAGTCTGTGATCGTAAGGAATGAAGCATGAGGTCCAAAAAGAACGAAGATTTGGGATCTGGGGAGCCCCAGTGGTGTGTGGGGGGGGACACGGAACTGTGGGGAGGGGGCTTGGGATCAGATCAGGCTTGGGGCCGGAGGAGTGAGGAACGAGAACCTAGCTCTGGGGAATGCTGCTCAGTCTCCCGGTTTGGGGCGTCTGCCTTTGGGGTCTCCCCAAATGCTGGGAGGAGGAATCGTGGGTCTAGGACCTGCATCTGAGCTTCTGCTCGCTGTCGCCTGGGTCAGTTCCGAGGGCTGTGCCGCCGCCTGTCGTGCCACGCGAGGTGTATTTATCCCTTTCTCCCCGCCCCTCTTTCAGTTCACCACTCAGCGGGCCTCCTTAGCCATTGGCCTCCAGCTGAGCCCTGGGGGTACGAGGGAACCTGTGCCCCCGGCCTCATTGCCTCAGAAGAGCTGTTTCTGTCGGCGGGCCGAGCTCATTCTAGAGTAGAGAATCATAACGTTTTACTTTAAATCTGTTCTTAACCTACACATGCTCAATACTGCAGGCGTATCTGTTGTTGACCCAAAGCTTGCATTCCTTTGCTTCCAGTTTTCTTCTTTGGCCTTAACGCACATAAATTACATAAGAATCCCCCCGCCTAGAAGGGATAAGCGCAAAGTGTGTTTGGAATCAAAACTATAAGCTTGACTCCTGAATACTTTGTGGCTTATTTTTGGAATTCTGAGCTAGTTGGAATCTCCCAGCCATGCTGACTGGTCAGGCAGCATTAGGCTGCTATTCCCAGTTAGCAGCAAAAAACTGACAAGAGAGAGGCTCTAGGTCACCTGGCCCCCCTACTTCAAGTTACACTGCCCAGGTGGAGACCTAGACAGATGGTTGACAATGCTTTCCTTTTGAAGTGTCTTAAACTCTGCAAATTCCCCTAGCCAGTAGATTCTGGTCTTTAACAAATCCTAAAAGTCACCTATTCCTTCTGTGGACTTGACTGCTGGCATAAATGAAGTATAGGGGCAAAGGACAATTTTAATATTGCCAACTGCACCAAATTTTTCCTTGTGAAATACAAATTTGGGGAAAGTTGATTTAATGCATAGGGCAATTTGGAACCAATTCGTTTTGGTACCCCTGATTTACACCACTGGGAGCTCATTGGAGGACCAATGAATCTTTGTGGCACAGTTCTGAGTGCTAAGCAGTTGGAATTTCTTCCCCCATTATAACCCAAATGACGGGTCTCCTTTCCACCATTTGGTAAAGAGCCCTTGGACCCAAAATCTCACCAAATGGCCTTTCATTGCATGCATCTATGTTTTAGAGTCTCCCCAGGTTACAACGTATCTCCTACAGCAGCATGAAGCTGAAAAATAATGGATTTTTCCAGTATTGCTGGTATCCTGACCTTTTTTTTTTGCCTGGATTCATCTCTTAAGGAGCAAGATCTAGATCTTTCCTTCTTTTTTTTTTTTTTTTCTTAAAGATTTTATTTATTTACTTGACAGAGATAAAGACAGCCAGCGAGAGAGGGAACACAAGCAGGGGGAGTGGGAGAGGAAGAAGCAGGCTCATAGCACAGGAGCCTGATGTGGGGCTCAATCCCATAACGCCGGGATCACGCCCTGAGCCGAAGGCAGATGCTTAACCGCTGTGCCACCCAGGCGCCCCTAGATCTTTCTTTTTCCAAACTTGTGAAGGTGAAGTTGTATCTTAGAGTTGTTCTTATCACACAGCCTAGAGAAATGAGGCTGGGAGAAATGAGAAAATTGGACTCTGGAAATGTTAGTGGAGGTGCTGGTGGCAGGACATACAGGTGGTCGCCAACAATTTAGATAGCATTTAATTACAGAAGTGGTAAATACACACAGTGAAAAAACCTAAATAACAAAAAAGATAGGAAATGAAAAAGAACAAGATCTTTTTTCTTCTCCTCATCCAGTTCCCCAGAGGCTGCACTGTTGTTTCTTGTGTAAAGAAAGACATGATTGTCTAGACAGAGACTCTGTTAAGTGTGAGGGCTTCCGTTAAGCTATGTTAGCTTTTCGGGAAATGTGAATGCTTGACTTTTACACAGGATAGAGGCAGCTGATAACCAGCCAACTCTCCTGTTGATATCATTTTTTTCCCTGGCACCTGATACCAGAGAAATTTTCTACAGCCTCTGCCACAACGATAGTAGGATGTTCCATTTAAAAGAAATCCTGTTGAACTAAAGGTCCTATTCATGGTGACTCATCTTTCACTAGTAGTGGGGGGAAAACCTTTGCTTCAGGGTGGAGCCCCATTCAAGTGTAGGTATTCATCCCGCAGCCTTCAGACAAGCTGTGTTGCCTGCGCTGCTCAATGCGTGAGGCAGGAATCGGGAGTGGCTGGCTGTCCTTCAGACACTTTCGTCAGTCAGTATCGTACCATGTTCTGTGCTGGGAGGGCTTCTCTGTCTCTGGCTCCCTGTCTCCTTTTTTTCCTCCCTCATTAACTGTTTTGTAGAGGAGGCACCAGACCATGTGCAGCTTCAGAAGGGAAGTGGCTGCCTTTGCCAGCCCTACAGCCCATCCTCGCTCCCCGCATTGAGGTCACAAAGAGCATCAGGATATAGTCATTGTGACTAGTGGTTTTGGGTGTTTTTTTGTTGGTCGGTTTCTTTGTTAGGAAGAAAAGTTTGTATTGCCTCGGGGCTCTCAGATTGTATTTCTTCCATGGGCAGCACAGGTTTCCTCATGCCCTAAGTAGAGCTGTATCTGCCCTCCGCTCTTCCTCTGATGGTCAGAAAAGCGAGGCTGTTTGGCTTGTGCTTTCAGCTGGTGGAGGATGGGGTGGGGGTGGGGGGTTAAGAGTTATACATGTTTTTCCTAAATGAAGAGGAGAAGGGTGCCTTCTAAGTTGGGCAGCCCAGGACAGTTTTAGTTTATTCGGACATAACTATTTACTGCACCCCTTTTCATTCTCAAAGTGTCCCTGTTGTTTAGTCGCTGAAGTCATAAGCTATATTCGAGATTAAGATACATGCCCATGAAAAGATAGCGAATTCCTTAAGGTAGGAATTCCATGCGAAAGCCACAAGGGCTGGAAGCTGGAGGTCTGGAGGAAGACGATTGCTCTGGCCTGGGTGGTCAGGGAAGGTGACACAGACGGTCTTTAGGTGCCGTGAATGGACCAGGAGGGAGGGACGGGTAGAGAAAGAGGAAGATGGAAGGCATTTCATCTTTCCAACTATAGAGTAGGCTATCTCATTTAATCCTTATAACAGCTTCACGAAATTGGTTACAGTATTATCATTTTTATTTATTTTTATTTTTTAAAGATTTTATTTATTTGACAGAGAGAGACATCGATCGAGAGAGGGAACACAAGCAGGGGGAGTGGGAGAGGGAGAAGCAGGCTCCCTGCCGAGCAGGGAGCACCATGCGGGACTCGATCCGGGACGCTGGGATCATGACCTGAACCGAAGGCAGACGCTTAATGGCTGAGCCACCCAGGTGCCCCAGTATTATCATTTTTAAAAACAAAAATGAGGCATAGAGAGGTCCAAGTCCCACAACAAGAAGCAGAGCCAGGGGAGGGGGTGTGCGTCTGGGTGGCTCTATCGGTTAGACTTGGACTCTTTGCAGGTCATGATCCCGGGGTCCTGGGATTGAGCCCTGCATCGCATCGGGCTCCTTGCTCAGTGAGGAGCCTGCTTCTCCCTCTCCCTCTGTTGCTCCCCCTGCTTGTGCTCTCTCTATCAAATAAATAAATAAAACCTTTAAAAAAAAAAAAAAAAACAGCAGCAGCAGAGCCAGGATTCAACCCTAGTCTGTGGTCTCTTCAAATGGCAGTTCTGCTGCTTTCTGACAGAGAAGAACAAAATGTGCCAAGGGCAGAACTGGGAGCATGCACAGCACGTTTTGTGGGTGGTGAGTAGATCGGACAGGCTGGGGTGATGGTGGGCCCCAGCAAGGAGAGGAAGGCCACCACAGCCCCTGCTCCGTCCTGTTCCAAGCCATGGCAAAAGTCCCAGAGGATTCCTTTTGTATTCATTCCTTTTGGGTACTCTCTTGGCTTGCCTGAGCAAGGGATGAGTTATTCACTTTCCTGTGGATTTCATTTTTCCTCAGAGTCACAGAGGTGTATGTGGTCCCTACGTTCTGCTTTTCTGCTTGGCCTTCTCTCCACTCTGGGGATCTGACCGGTCCTGATGCAGCGGAAGCAGCACTAATGTGAGGACTTTGGGAAAGTTTCTTCGGGGGCCCAGCTCTAGGTCTGTCCCGCTTGCTCTGCCTTTTCTCCGTTCCTCGCCCCTTTTTTCTCCAGCGTCAGGACCATATGGCCATGCGTGTTTATGATACAGCGCCCTTTCTAGGGAGCGTGGGGCCCGCCTTACTGCTTCAGTGAGCACTTTCTCTCTGCAGCTACTCACCTCAAGTGCTTTGTTGTCACTTTGGTCCACAGCCATCTGGGCGGTTCTTGGTATCCAGGAAACAGGGGGGCTTTCTCTGGTACCAGGAGGAGGAATTGCAAGTTACAGGAGTTACTGTAGGACTGAATTCTCGTATTATGTAGGAAAAGAGGTAATATTGAAAATCTCTGCTCTCCCCTACTGTTCAGTATGAGCGGGTCTGGGCTGCCACCCATGTAATGTAGGCTTAGAGAAATGTGCAGGGAAGAACATAAGGGCAGACTTTCCCCAGAGATCCTTTCTGCAAAACCTTGACAGGTAACCTCTGCCTTTTGTACTTCTCTGGAGGGTTGGGAATAGGAGATGTGGGAAAAGGTGGGTTTTGTTTTTTTTTTTTTTTAATATAGATTTTATTTATTTACTTGACAGAGAGAGAGCACAGCAGGGGGAGCAGCAGGCAGAGGGAGAGGGAGAAGCAGGCTCGCCTAGCAAGGAGCCCATGCTGGGCTCGATCCCAGGACCCTGGGATCATGACCTGAACCTAAGGCAGACGCTTAACGACTGAGCCACCCAGGTGCCCCAAAAGGCGGTTTAAAAACAAAAACCAGGGGCGTGTGCCTGGCTCAGTCGGAAGAGCAACTGACTCTTGATCTCTGGGTTGTGAGTTTGAGCCCCATGTTGGGTGTAGAGATGACTTAAATAAATAAAACTTAAAAAAAAAAAACCACTCTATCTATTCACTGGATAGGGCAATTTATGCCACCAGAAGTCTTGTAAAATTGTACCTTTCTGGCTGTAGCTTTCTGGGAGAGGGAGGGGAGTGGGTAACAGCCAAATAGGCAAGATGATTCTAGGTTTGCTGAGATTCCCTTTCCTCGTACAGTTACATTACTTGATAACTGTTAATTGCTATGTTTTGCTCCCCTGAACCCCTTTACTACTTTTTGAAACTCTTGCATCTAGCAAATCTTTCCTGATTGAAGAAGTCAGAGTGTTCAGATTTTCACCTGTCTGTAACCCAGTAGTTCTCAGCTTGTGGTGATTTTTGCCCCCTCCCCCTCTCTCCGGAATATCTGGCAAATCTGGAGACATTTTTGATTGTCATGCCTGAGGGTGCTACTGGCATCTAGTGGGTGGAGTCCGGGCATGCTGCCAGACGCCCTCCCTCGCACAGCACAGCCCCACCCACAACAAAGAATGATCCAGTCCAAAATGCCAATAGTACTGAAATTAGGAAACTCTGCTATAACTGATACGTTTCATTTTTGTCTCTTACACCTTCCTCTGTCAGAGGCAGGCTGAGATAGAAGTTCAAAAGTAGGGGCGCCTGGGTGGCACAGCGGTTGAGCATCTGCCTTCGGCTCACGGTGTGATCCCGGCGTTGTGGGATCGAGCCCCACGTCAGGCTCCTCCTCTATGAGCCTGCTTCTTCCTCTCCCACTCCCCCTGCTTGTGTTCCCTCTCTCGCTGGCTGTCTCTGTCTCTGTCCAATAAATAAATTAAAAAAGTCTTAAAAAAAAAAAAAACAAGTTCAAAAGTAAACTGGTAAGAGAGAATTCTTGTGCCTTAAGCTGAGCCATGGACTTTAGGGTCTCATTGTATCTGGCAGAATGCTCATTCCCAGAATGAAATAATAATTCCTTTTTTTTTTTTAAGATTTTTTATTTGTTTGTTTGTCAGAGAGAGAGCGCAAGCAGGGGGAGCAGCAGGGAGAGGGAGAAGCAGACTCCTTGATGAGCAGGGAGCCTGATGCAGGACTAGATCCCAGGACCCTGGGATCATGACCTGAACCAAAGGCAGATGCTTCATTGACTGAGCCACCCAGGCATCCCTGAAATAATAATTCTTAAAGTACCTACCTCTTTGGGTTGTTTCGAAGATTAAATGGTTAGTTTATGCATGTAAAAATATTAGAGCAATGCATGGCACACTCAATAAAATAAATGTTTCCAAACAAAGCAAAACCCTGCTTTGTCTCTGCTATTGCGGGCACTGTGTTTTTAATGTCTTTTATTTAAGACTCTGATAGCTAGGGAGATGCAAGGGAACAAGGTTAGTTACAGCAGATATCCCTCCTTCCACAGTTCTTATTACTAGCTGGACTTTTCAAAGCTTTAAAAATAAAAGTTCCAGGGCACCTGGCTGGCTCGTTGGGGCATGCAACTCTTGATCTCAGGCTCATGAGTTCGAGCCCCACATTTGGTGTGGAGATTATGTAAAAAATAGGAACAAATGATAAAAATAAATTGTAAAAATAAAAGTTCCAGCAGCAGCAACTGTTCTTGTTTTGATCTGAACCTGCTGGGGAAGTGTCTGTGTCCTGGGTGGCGAGAGTGTTGTTGTATCTGGTTATCATAGGCTTCTCTGGGTTGGGGGAGTTTTCTTGGGCTGGATAACTGGATCATGGGCTAGATTTTATTTTTACGTTTATTTTCAAGAGCTCTTCACCTCTTATGATTTAGAACTGTAAGGATGCTTTTCCCTATTTTGAAAATGGCCGGGGTCGGGGAACAAAAAAACAAACTGGGGTTGATATGGCTTGAATCCGTCAGCTACCTCAGTTGCTCTACCTTTGATTTCTCGAGTGCCCAAAGAAGCATAAGAAGTTAGAGAATTATTTACTGCTGTTCTTCTTTAAGCTGACAATCAAGGAGATGATGTAGAAGAAGAAAGGGCGCCCTTCTACTTATTGGATACATGTGGGATGCTTAAACTTAGCTAGACATGGTTGGCCTCTCAGCCAACATCCTCATCCATGAAATGAGGACCTGTAAGATTATCTGACCTCCCTCCTCTGTGAAAATCAGTGAGAAGAGGTGTGTGAAGCCCTGCTCGCGTATAGGTAAATGGAAATAGAGATGCTTCTGCTAGTGTCCCATTCTCCTTCCTCACCAGGAGTCCCGGCCGCTACACGTTGTGCTGGGAAATGAAGCCTGCGACTTGGACTCCATGGTGTCAGCTCTTGCCCTGGCTTTTTACCTGGCAAAGGTGAGTGCTTAGCAGCAGAGTCCCGTAGAACGAAAAGATCTGAATGCAAGACCCAGCTCTGCCACTTAGCACTATTTAGTCTTGGGTCAGTTGAATTCCTTGACTGTGCTGGGGTCTCGGGTCACCATCTGTAGAATCTGAAATGATACTATTTTGCAATGTTGCTGGGAGGATCAATGAGTAAATGTGTTCTGAAGGATTTGTAAATCATAAAGCAATATTCAGACAGTTGATTATTGAGTTCTTCTGTGTACCAGTGATCTCATGCCCAGGTCAGCTCCTGAGGACTGATAATCCCTTCTCAGCAGCATCTGGAACTAGGTCTTTTCCATGAGTTATCTTGCTGACCTTCGTGTTATGCTAAGAAGGACAGAGGGCAAGAGTTGTCCTTTTATTTTTATCAACTGGAATTGTGGCTTTGAGAAGGGCAGTGACTTACCCAAGATCACATCTCCTTTGGTCCCAATAATCTTGTTATTTTTCCTGTTTATTCCAAAACATTGCCATGTGTGCTTTTCACTTTCCTTATCCAGACAACAGAGGCTGAGGAAGTCTTTGTGCCAGTCTTAAATATAAATCGTTCTGAGCTACCTCTTCGAGGTGACAATGTCTTCTTCCTTCAGAAGATTAACATTCCAGAGTCCCTCCTGATTTTCCGGGATGAGATTGACCTCCATGCCTTGCACCAGGCTGGCCAACTCACCCTTATCCTTGTTGACCATCATGTCTTACCCAAGTAAGTAGAAGGAAGTTAAGCTGATTTTTATCGTGTGCCATGTTGAGCTCTGATGAGTAAGAAATAAAGAGAGGAAGAAAGAATTTCTGCTCTCGGGGATCTCACAGGCTAATTATAATTGCTGGGTTATCTCAGATGTAGGAAATTAACAGAAAATGTTGTCAGTTCTCCAGTTATGCAAGTTTAACAAAAAGAAATAGAAACATGATATGGTCAAACTAAAGGAGAACTCAGAAATCATTTAAATCTCCCTTTGGTATCATTATTTTGTGGCAGATTTATTGTTATAGAAACCTTTGAATAGTGGTTGCAACTCTATTTTTAATATTTAAAAAACAAGGGGCGCCTGGGTGGCTCAGTCGTTAAGCGCCTGCCTTCGGCCCAGGGCGTGATCCCGGAGTCCTGGGATCGAGCCCCACGTCAGGCTCTTCCGCTGGGAGCCTGCTTCTTCCTCTCCCACTCCCCCTGCTTCTGTTCTCTCACCGGCTGNACAGTCGTTGAGCATCTGCCTTCAGCTCAGGGCGTGGTCCCGGCGTTCTGGGATCGAGCCCCACATCAGGCTCTTCTGCTATGAGCCTGCTTCTTCCTCTCCCACTTCCCCTGCTTGTGTTCCCTCTCTCGCTGGCTGTTTCTCTCTGTCAAATAAATAAATAAAATCTTAAAAAAAAAACAAGCAAAACTATTTCCTACGGAAGGCAATATCTCATTAGTTGCATTGTGCCGGGTGGTAGAGGTGTGTGATAACCGACACTCTAGAGGACAAGAGGTGCATGGGGATGGGGGAGTTAAATATGCTCAAAGGGAGTGGAGGGTGTGAGGAGGAAAGGTTTCCTAAGAGATTTGACCCTTGATCTCACTCTTGAGTGTTTGCTCCTGGAGTGGGGAGGTGAGGTAGTTAGGAAGCGCACCCAGGTGGGGAAAGGAATTAATATAAGCAAAGGCAGGCAGGCATGAAATAGCATGGTGAATTGGGAGAACTGGAATTTATCTTGCATGGCTGGAGCATAAAATGTGACAGAAGTAGAACAGAGGAAGAGGTGAGACTAGGGAGGTCGGTGGGGGCCAGATCATGGAGACCCTGTGGAGACTAGACTTGATGTTAGGGTAGTGGGGAACTATTGTGGGTTATATTTATTCCAGATCCAAACAGAATCAAATTTGCATTTTTCAAATGATCATTCAGCAGCTTTGTGGAGGACAGCTTAAGGGGTGCCTGAGACCAGGAGTAGGTCTTTGGTTAGGAAACTGTTGGAATAATCCAGGTGAGAGAAATTGAGGACCTAGAATAAGGCAGTAGCAGAGGTTTGGAAAGGAGGGGATGGATTCGAATTAAGATAGAAGCCATGGCGGGGGGGGGAGGGTAGAAGCCATAGAATCCGGTGAACTGCGTGGAATTTGGGTATTAAGTGGATTGAGATGACAGGAGAGATTCAGATGCTGGATGCCAAGGGTGTGTCAATCAGGCAACTCGGAAGGACATCAAATACGCGGATAAGATACTTGTAGCTGATACTTCACCAAATTCACTTATCCACTATTTAAAGATGACCTCAGTTACAACGTGAAAGAGAAGAAGTGAGGCCGAGGTAGAAGTGACCAAAGTTCTGAATGTTTGCCCAAAGTGTGCATTTTCCTTAATGGGTGAGGTGGAGATTTGGTTAGAACGGGCTGGAGCGCCCCCACCCTACCTTTCTTTCTCTTTTCCCCACACCCGCTTTCCCACACAGAGGTGACGCAGCCCTGGAGGAGGCGGTAGCGGAGGTGCTAGACCATAGGCCCATCGAGCACCAGCACTGCCCTCCCTGCCACGTTTCCGTGGAGCTGGTGGGGTCCTGCGCCACGCTGGTGACCGAGAGAATCCTCCAGGGGGCGCCAGAGATCTTGGACAGGCAAACTGCAGCCCTTCTGCACGGTAAGGGTGGCTTTCGGGTTAGGAGAGTGAAAGTCTTTTTTTTTTTTTAAGTCTAGTTCCTCGTTCTTTTTTTTTTTTTTTTTTAAGATTTTATTTGTTTGTTTGTCAGAGAGAGAGAGAGCGAGCACAAGCAGGGGGAGCGGGAGAGGGAGAAGCAGGGACTCTATCCCAGGACGCTGGGATCATGACCTGAGCTGAAGGCAGACACTTAACCGACTGAGCCACCCAGGCATCCTGAGAGTGGGAAAGTCTAGACTTCCAGCTTGATCATACCCTCTGCAAGCTGTCCCATCATTTCAAAGGCTGGGTCCTTTCAGGGGACAATTAGGCATTAAAAGGCTATGGTGAGGGGCGCCTGGGTGGCTCAGTCGTTAAGCGTCTGCCTTTGGATCAGGTCATGGTCCTAGGGTCCTGGGATCGAGCCCTACGTTGGCTCCCTGCTCAGCGGGAAGCCTGCTTCTCCGTCTCCCACTCCCGCTCTCTCTTGCTGTCTCTCTCTGTGTCAAATAAATAAATAAAATCTAAAAAAAAAAAAAAGGCTGTGGTGAAAGCAGAAAGGTAGCACAGGACAACAGACCTAGAAGCTGCCTGCTGCAGCATTATATGATGGGAAGAGAACCAGCCAAAGAAGCAGGGAACAGATTCTAATACCATTCCTATCCAAGAGGTAGTACGTGACCTTGAGCAAGTTTCTTAACCTTTCTTGTTCTCATGTTCTCCATTTGTTAAAAAAAAAAAAAAAAAGAGAGAGTGAGAGAGAGAGAATTGGACTAGACTATCTCTTCCGACTTCTAAGTTTCTTTAATGGAATTTGGCCTGCAGAAGGGAGGTCATCTCTCTCTGACTTGGTTTCAAGATCTCTGAGGATTGGGGTGCTCAGGCACCCTTTCTGCCTTTCCCCCATTTTCCTGCCTACATTTTAATTTGGCTTTGGGAGGTCTTACTCAAGACATAGTCCCAGTTTCTTGTTTCGTTTTCAGTGAGTTTGCCACACGGTCTTCTCTGTATTATGTCCATCTGGCTTGAGGGTTATGTGTGTTCTAGTGATCGGGAGTGGAAGGACATAGGATTTGAGTTCTGTCTCGTCTCCATAGGAACAATCATCCTGGACTGTGTCAACATGGACCTGAAAGTTGGAAAGGCAACCCCAAAAGACAGCAAATATGTGGAGAAACTGGAGTCCCTCTTCCCAGATCTGCCCAAGAGAAATGACATCTTTGACTCTCTACAAAAGGCAAAGTTTGACGTATCAGGTATGAGGCAGTAAACTGACTTCTCTCCCTCCCACGTGAGGAAACAGGGGCGAGACTTGTTCATTGTATCCTCACCCTCTTCCTCCTCCTCCTCCTCCTCCTTTATTTTTAAGAGAGAAAGAGAGGGAGCCAGTGCGCAGAGTGGGGGAGGGCACAGAGGGAGAGAAAATCCTAAGCAGGCTCCACCCTCAGCACGGAGCCCAAAGGGGCCTCAATCTCATGACCCTGAGATCAAGACCTGAGCCAGAATCAAGAGTCTGCTGCTTAGCTAACTGAGCCGCCCATGCGCCCTGATTGTTCATTGTGTTCTGGAACGCCATTAAAACAGTTTCAGAGCTTGCATAATGCTTTAAGCTTCATAGCAGAGAGAACCAAGGTAGAATGTGAGTCTGATCATGAACTTATCGATCATTTACTAGATCATTTTATCCTGGCTGTTGGGTAGGGAGAAGAGGAATATAGAAGAGTGTCAGGTTTCTGGTCTAATCAGAGAATATAGGTATATAGGTAAAATCTGCCGAAGGAATACTAAATTATCTGAGTGAGATCTAGGTGATTGTTTAGGGAAACAGAAGAAACATTGAGGGTGAATATACAAAGCCAAAGAAGAAGAAAAAAAAATTCCATAATTTTTTACCCAGATACCACTTGTTGACATAAAAAAAGGAAAGCAAAGTGCCACATGTTCTTGCAGAAAGTTAAAACTATGCAGAAAGGGGAAATGGCAACTATTGTGACTCAGTTATTTAAAATAATTTTTTATTACGTAATTACATTATTGATTATTGACCCTATTCATTGCCCCCAAAGAGAGGCTGTGTTTTTCCTCATCCTTGACCCGTCTAGGTGTCCTCACCTTCCTGGTCTGGGGACCCTGGGCTCTCTTGTTTGACCCCTGGTCTCACATCCTTTGTCTAGGACTGACCACTGAGCAGATGCTGAGAAAGGACCAGAAGACCATCTCCAGACAAGGCACCAAGGTGGCCATTAGTGCAATATATATGGATTTGGAGGTAAGAGCAAGGTGCAGTTGTGGGTGGGGAGAGAGAGCCTGCAGTTATGTGCATGACCTAGCCCCTCACTCCTAGCTGCCCTCCATATATGTTGTGTACCTATGTACCTTTTGTCATGTCTGCTGTCACTCCCACAGTCTATGACCTCTCACTGCACTACCATGATAGGCTGCATAGTGGTTTCCCTGCTTCTGCTTTTGCACCCTACAAACTATTCTCCCCACAGCAGCCAGAGTGATCTCTTTATGAGATGTAAGTCCGAAAAAAACAAACACAAAACAAAAAAGATGTAAGTCAATTACATCAGCCCTCTCCCTCAGCTGCCTTTTCATCGCATTCCTTTTTTTAAAAAAAGATATTTATTTATTTATCAGAGAAAGAGAGAGAGCGCGCGCGCGAGCACACAGTCGGAATCGGGAGGCAGAGAGAGGGAGAAGCGGACCCCCTGCTGAGCAGGGTTCCCAACGCAGGGCTCGATCCCAGGACCCTGGGATCATGACCTGAGCTGAAGGCGGACGCTTAACCGACTGAGCCACCCAGGTGCCCCTCATTGCATTCCTAATAGATCTAAAGGCCCTGCTGTGGTTTAGAGGGCCCTCCTTGATCTGGCCCTTGTCTCTCTCTCTCTCTGACCTCGAGTCCTTCCAGCCCCACTCCCACACTCAGTGCTGCACCCACACTAATTTTCTTTCTGTTCATTGGAACCATTAAGCTCATCCCTACCTCAGAGCCTTTGCACTGGCTTTTCCCTTTGCAAAGCTGGCTCTTTCTTAGCACTCAGGTCTTTCAGATGTCTCCTCTTCTAAGAGGTTTTTCCTGACCACTGTAACTGACATAATATCCTCTGCACTCAAAAATCTCCAACAATTTTTGAATTTTGTTCATAGAACTTAATGGACTAAAGTAATCAATTACATGGTTTCCTTGTTTATTGTCTATATTCCTCTGGGAGTTTATCAGCTTTACCGGGGTGGGACCCTGTTTCTTCTGTTTCCGCTGTATCTCTAGCACCTTTGACAGTGCTTGGCAGCAGTAGGTGCTCAGTAAATTTTGTTGAATGGGTGACTGAATATAACTTTGGTAATGGTATTTGACCACCTGGTTCCATGTCATATTGATTTAAATCATTTGACAACCTGATCTGAACACATTCCCTCATAGTCTGTACAGCTTTCTACTGAATACTGTGTAAAAATACTAAATAATTTCAATAAAACAAAGGAGCCCGGTCTCCTCCCTTGCTGCCTCATTTGAGAAACAAACATAAGACAGAGAAGGCTTGCCAAGTAGCATAAATTGACACAGTACAAATCGACACATTAGAAATGCCAAGGATAGAGCAAAGCCCTGACCTGAAATAGCTGGTGTTATTGTTCAGTAGAGAAAATACTACGTGAGACTTTGGAGAAGAGCTGATATTGGCAAAGAACGAAGAGCCAAGGATACGGTTGTCTTGTGTCTGTTGTTACTTGTATGCCCCCATTGTTCTGTTTTAGAATAAAAATACCTCCGAGGCAAAGGCCTTGCTTGTTTGATGGCAAGAGCAGGAGAGCCTTGGACATGCCAGGCGTATTCCATACATGATCATATGCTGTAAGTTTTAAAACAATCACTTTTGGTAAAGGTTTTATCCTCATTTTACAAATGAGGAAACTTAACTGCAAGGAGATTAATGTAAGTCCTTGATAGAGCTGATTTTCAAACCAATTCTGTCTGAACCCAAAACCTCTATTCTCCCTGTTCTATCTACTGCTGCCCAGGACATAGGTAACACAGTAAATATGAGATACCTTTTTTATGGAGTACAAGCCCCAGGTTAACATGGAAAGAAACCCTTCGTGAGCATGTTTTGTTGCTGGTGACAAGGAGGGGCCAGCTGTAGCCCTTATCACTGCCATGTTTCTTCTCTTTCAGGCCTTTCTGCAGAGGTCTGGCCTCATTGCAGATCTCCATGCTTTCTGCCAGGCTCACAACTGTGATGTTCTGGTCACCATGACTATCTTTTTCAACACTCACAATGAGCCAGTGCGGCAGCTGGCTATTTTCTGTCCCCATGAAGCACTCCGAATGAAGGTGAGTCTGTCCCTTCTCCAGCCTGAGGTCCCTACAGAGCTCTGCTTGTAAGCACCAGCCTGTGCTGTAAAGACCTGTCCTTGGGGAGAACCCGGGTAGCTCAGTCTGTTGAGTGTATTATATGACCCTTGATTTCCACTCAGGTCATGATCTCATGGGTTGTAGGGTGGAGCCCCCTATCAGGGTCAGTGCTCAGCGGGAGGTCTGCTTGAGATTCTCTCCCTTTGCCCCTCCCCTCCTCGTGCAGGCACACAGATGCTCTTGCACGCTCTCTTTCTCTCTTTCTCAAATAAATAAATAAGTCTTTAAGAGAAAAAAAAAAGATCTGTCCCTGGTTCTGGCTTTTTGTTTTGTTTTGTTTTGTTGTTGTTTTTTTTTTTTAAGGTTTTATTTACTCATTTGAGAGAGAGTCAAAGAGAGCATAAGCCAGGGGGAGAGGCAGAGGGAGAGGGAGAAGCAGGCTCCTCACAGAGCTGGGAGCCCAACACGGGGCTCGACATGGGGCTCAATCCTAGGACTTGGAGATCATGACCCGAGCTGAAGGCAGGAGCTCAACCATCTGAGCCACCCAGGCACCCCTTGGTTCTTGTATTTACACAGAAGTCCCTTGACCTATTTCCAGAATCTTCCCTCCTTGCTTTTCCCCATTCTCTCTATATGTGAATATCCTTAATCATACTGTTGTAGAGAAAGAAAGATTCCAAAGAAAATTAGAGACATAGTTCCTGTTTAGAAGGACCTTGAAATCGGATTAAAAAGCAGTGTTATAAATCTGGAGTTAAAACTCAGTTCTTGGTCTAATCATTAATTCCTCATCCCTGAAAATCAGTTCCTTTCTTTTTACCCTATTGCCTTGAAAATCGGAAACACAAGAGAAGCCTTTTCTACTACTTAACGATGCAGGGATGAATTACTGTCTGTATGTACTGCTAACTCTGTAGAGAAGGAATCCAAGAGCAGGTTTGTTTTCTTTCCTCATCTGTTTGGCCACTCTTCCCCTGTCTTTTCCTCTGTTGGTTACTGATTAGCCCAGGGAAGAATTTAAAAGTGGGCTTAAGACAGTCCAGGAATGTTTGGGGTTTCTTGGGCTGTGTGAGGACTACCAAAGACTGGTCCGCATACAGTGAGCTAATCTTTTGCATCCATAGAAGGTATGTCACCCTTTCTTCTTTTCTGGAAGCAAATGTAATTTCATTCAGTGGAAGGTAGTTTGGCACTGTGGAAAGAACTACAGTTATATTTATTTATTTGACAAAGTGCGCACACACAAGCAGGGGGAGTGGCAGGCAGAGGGAGAGGGAGAAGCAGACTCCTTGCTGAGAGGGAGCCCAATTCGGGGCTTGATCCCTGGACCCCAGGATCATGACCTGAGCTGAAGGCAGACACTTAACCAACTGAGCCCCCCAGGTGCCCCAAGAACCACAGCTTTAGAAGGCAGACGCCCCAGATTTGCCACTTACCTGCACCTTGAGCTCAGGCAAGTCAGTTGGCTTCTGAGTCTGTACACGGCATAATAACACCCGCTGGTTAGTCTGATGTGATCCTGAAACACGAGCGTACATAAAGCACATTGCTGGGCACAGAGTAGGCACTCAGCAAACGCGGCTCTTCCTAATCATGTCATGGAGGAAAGGGTGCTTTGGCCGTAAGAAGTGCCTCTCCTGCCTTCCAAGATGTCCCCACCTTCTCCCCACCACATCCCATCTGTGCTGTCCTCTGAAGCTATGCAGATAGCTGAAGGCTCCCCCACTGCACCCCTCTTCTCACAGTGTGCCCCACCTTCTCCTCTTCCTCCTGTGGTAGAAATGATAGAAAAAGAGTGATTTAGAACACTGGATTTGGGGGCGCTTGGGTGGCTCACTGGTTGGGCATCTGCCTTTGGCTCAGGGCGTGATCCCGATGTTCTGGGATCGGGCCCCACATCAGGCTCCTCCGCTATGAGCCTGCTTCTTCCTCTCCCACTCCCCCTGCTTGTGTTCCCTCTCTCGCTGGCTGTCTCTCTCTCTGATAAATAAATAAAATCTTAAAAAAAAAAAAAAAAGAACACTGGCTTTGGTGCAGACCTGGGTTCAAGTGTCAGCTTTGCTTCATTCAAACTATGACCTTAGGCAAGTTACTTAATCCATCTAAGCCTCTGTTTGCCTACCTATAAATAAGGGTACTGCTAATACCGATCTTATAAGGTAGTGGTGACGATTAAATGAGATGATATTTGTAAATGGTCAGACTCGGCACTGTGCCTGGCATTCCTTCTACCCCTGCTTTGATCTATTCCTTCTTTCTGCCTCTGTCTTGCCCCTGACCTCAGTCTAGATGCTTGTCCCATCGTAGCTGAGGGTGGAGATCAAGTTTTTAAGCACTTGAAACAACACCAGGTCCTGGGTTGTGGTTCAGAGTCTCCTATCATCTACGTGATTTTGCTCAAGATATTAATCTCTTCATGCTTTGGTTTACTTATCAAAAAAATGAAATACATGATCTCAAATGTTTCTTCTGTTTCCAAATACTATGTGTATTAGCTAATGTGCCTTTTTTTGAAGCAATAATATTGAACTCTGGATGATTTAATTTAAAAAAAAAATGTTTTTCTCTGTCAGAGAAGCCTCTAACTTAGAAACCGCAGCTGTTTCTTCCCCACCTTATGTACCATCTCCTATCTTGTCCCCTCTTTAGATCTGTGGAGTGCTGGAACGCTCCCACTCTCCATCCCTGAAGCTGACCCCTGCCCCAAGCACCCACCCTCACCTCCAAGCCTATCTTCAGGGCAACACCCAGGTCTCTCGGAAGAAACTTCTGCCTCTGCTCCAGGAGGCCCTGTCAGCATATTTTGACTCCATGAAGATCCCTTCAGGACAGCCTGAGACAGAGGGTGTGTGCAGGGAGCAGGCAGACAAGGAATTGGACAGGGCAGGCAACTCCCTGGTTCCAGGACTGAGTCAAGACGAGGAGGAGCCGCCACTGCCCCCCACGCCCATGAACAGCTTGGTGGATGAGTGCCCTCTGGATCAGGGGCTGCCTAAACTCTCAGCCGAGGTCATCTTTGAGAAGTGCAGTCAGATCTCGCTGTCACAGTCGACTGCTGCCTCCCTGTCTAAGAACTGACTGCTGGGAGGGGACAGGCTGGTGAGAGGTTGCTTGAACCACTCAAATGCATGTTTTGAGATGTGTCGGCGGTTCCGTCTTCATGGCTCTGGGATCTGGTGTACTGTGTTCATGAACCGGGGAGAAGAAAGAAGTGAAAGAAAACAGCTGCTTTAGGGATGGCTTCCTGCCTTTTCCCCAGATCTCTACCAATCAGACAAATTGTATTATTTAATTCGATTCTTCAAAGCTGCACTGACTCTCCTGTATTTCCTTTGCGAGGGCTTCAGTGTGATACCAGCACAGTTCCAGCAGAGCGGCTCAAGGTGTACCCCCGAAGTGCCCTCAGTAAGGCTCTGTAACAGAACCAGTATCTCTCATGGAACCAAACATTCATTGTCTCCGTGTATTCATTTATTCTCTTACTCCTTCAGGTATCTATTAAATGCCTACTTTCGGTTAGATAGAAAATAGAGTGTGCTTTGCCAACTCCTATTCCATTTTCAGCTTTCAGCAGAATCTAGCTCCATGATTCCTCTTTCTGTGCCCAGTTAGGTGATGGTAGCTGCGGCCAAGATGGCTACATTTGTATTCTGAGCTGATTATGACTCTTTTAAGATAGTTGGGGAGCAGTTAAGAGACCATTATCTTCTCTCCTGGTCCCTGGCTCTCAGTTTCTTTGGGTCCCTCAGTCCCAGAGCCACAGGGACCCCAGAAAGACCCAGAAAACCCCTGGTGCTTGAGAGTTCGGGAGACACCCAGGAAAGCCTTACGACCACATAGGCGCTCTTCCCAAAAGGCAGAAGAACTGCACTGAGAGCCCGGCTCTGGGCCCTGCCTTAGCGGCCTGGCAATTTCCTGTCGGTCCTGTTCTCTTCTCGCTCATACTGAAAGGAAGTATGGAGTTCTAATATTGAAAGCCGTGAATCGTGTGTCTCTTGGTAAGACACTTGATTTCTCTAGGCCTCATTCGCCCCATCTGTAAAACTAAGGATTTGGGCTGGATGTTCTCTGGTGTTCCGTGATCTGCCTCTTGTTGCCACCGCGTCTCTCCCTGCTTCTCTGTGTTTGTTTGTTTCTGTTCTCCCCGGGAATGCTCAGGGTGGCTGAACTGTCTGTATATGTGATTGTACCAAGGGCCCAGCCTCACGGAGCATGTGCAGGGGTATGGCTCATACTGTAATGACCCAGCAGAGAACTCCCCCCGCCAACTTGTTCTGCATGTGTAGTGTCCCCCTTTCCCCTTTCTCCTTCCCCACGACCCAACTTCATGTAAGTCGCCAGCAGTTCCCCTGAACGGCGGGGTGTGTGAGAGTTTGGGCATGATGTCTTCAGTAGGAGGGGCATGGTGTAACTTCACTTTGAGGGGATGATGTCTGTAGCCATTGGAAGGTAAAAATAGTGGTGTGATTACTGAACCAAAGGAATTTATGTTTTGTAACTTGGGTACTTTATTTTGCATTTTGTTAAGGTATTAAATACATTTTTTTTTTCCTGTTTGGGGTCTTACTGTCTCTTTTTACACTATGACTGGGCCTTTCTGTCTGATAGTGGTTTCAGCCTCCTCAAGATTTATCTCCCTTCTTCTTGCAGTATGGAATGTCTCCCTTCATTAAGTTTTTTTTGGGCATGGAGAGCAACCGTCTTCCATCTCTCCTTATCCTCAGCCTTTCATCTGTTTCTTCTTTCAGAACCCTCTTCATAACGGCGTTCCCAATCTTGCTTATATGCTCGAAAAGCATAGTCTCAAAACCAAAATGTTTTTTTACCATTGCCTTTTTTTTTTCTTTTTTCTTTTTTTTTAAAGAGCAGCTTCCAGAGGTTATAAGGAGTCTGGAAAGGAAAACAAATTGCCTTCCTTGACTCCCCCAAGACTAGCCACTTTAGAAAATGTCCTCTCTTCCCTAAAACCCGCCCCCACATAGTCAGGGTTTTTCTTTTGGGCAAACCTGCTGCTTGGGAAGGGAAAGGAAGGGAGGTGGCAAAACCTGTTTGAAGGTAAGGTTACCTCCCTTCCACACCTCGCTCCTTGGAGGCAAGAACAACAACAGTGAGACAGAGAAAAAGGACACAGAAGTGCTGGGGAGCTGGGAAACTAGCTCCCCGGCAGCCACAAGTGTTTAAGGGAGACCGGAAGACGTGTGAAGATGGGAACCACACAGGAGGCAGGAGAAAAGACATTAGACCTTGGGTAAGTAAGATCTGGCTCACTTGATTGGAAACAAGCGATGAGTCGTCTTGAGGGACTTTCCCACCGTCCAGCTCTGACCAGGGCAAATCTCGGCTTCCTGGAAGAGGCCTGACTGCAAGGGAATGAATTTGCAGAGAAGGGCTAGGGTGGCTCTAGGTAGGAAATGGGGAACTGGGGGTTTCAGGATAATCCCCTATTGTTTTGTTTTTAAAGGAAGCTTCTCTATTTTGTGTCTGATAAAACTGTGCCTGTTGTCCGTTTTCTAACACCCACTCCCCAGAACAGCCCTCTGGAAAGCTGACCTAAAAAGAAATTTAGGTCCAGGTACTCCTTACCTTCTTCCCCCACCCCTCCACCTCTGTCATGGTTTTCCCTGACCACTCCCCAGCGTGGTGGAGGAAAGGCAGGCCTGAGGAGGTGCCATCTTCCCCAGCTCTGCCTGGTGACAGCTGGGTGGGTCTGTCCCCTTCCAGCCAGGTGTAATGTGGAATGTCTCTACCCACTCTGTGTAGGCAGAGCATTGCCATAGAGGTAAATACGATTAGCTTTACATTCTGTCTTTCCTGTGCTCCTAAGCGCCAAAGTAGGGTTCATCTGTCTCCAGGAAGTGGTGGATGTGATAGAGGTCTGTCCAGGAGAGATCTGACGTCTTTTTCAGGCCTGTGCTCTGCCCTATGCCTTAATTAACTGTTCATTCCAGTGTCTTCTACCTACAACCCAGTTCCCTTAAGACACTGCCTAGTTTGTCTCATGACCCTCCCCCTTACCCCCGGGGACTCAGGGCCAGGGAGAATGCTGAAGCCGCGGGCCCAGACTTGGGGAGACTTGGGGAACTGGAGCTGAAGGAGGAGTGGCAGGATGAAGAATTCCCCAGGTAAGGACTGTGAGGGATGGTCAGGAATAATGGGCCAGAATGATAAATGAGGACTTGAAGGAAGGAGGGGTTAAAGTAAGGCAGAGGCCATAAGATAAAATCGTGGCAGGGTGGGTGCTGGGTGGCTCAGTCAGTAAAGTGTCTGACTCTTGGTTTCGGCTCAGGTCATGACCTCAGAGTCCTGGAATCAAGCCCCGCCTTGGGCTCTGCACCTCAGCAGGGAGTCGGCTTCCCCTCTCCCTCTCCCTCAACCCCCCCAGCCCCAACTCATGTACTCTCTCTCCCTCTCAAATAAATAAATAAATCTTTTAAAAAAATGGTGGCTTGGTGAGAGGATTAATAAACTAATACCTGGCTTGATTCGTTTAAGCTGCATTTCTGCCCTCCTGGTAATCTTTCCCCTTAGATTTCTTCCTGAAGAAGCGGGCCCTTCTGAGGATCCTGGCGACCCCGGGAGAGACTCACAGGCAGGTAGGTAAATGAGGACCTGGGCCTCAAGGTCTTGATTCTAGGCCAGTGAAGGGCTGTGCTGCCCTCATGCCTCTGTGGTTCCACTGCTCTTTTCCCAAATATCCCCTGTGTAAGTTCTTTAGAATTCACCCCATAAATCACTACCACATGCAGGAATTCCAACCTCCCCTGCCAACACACACATACTTTTCTATTCTTTTCTCCGCTCTTCCTCTTCCGACCCCAGGTACTCCCAGCACTTTAGCCCTGTGTGGCCCACGCCCCATGCGTAAGCGTCTATCTGCCCCCGAGTTGCGACTGAATCTGACTAAGGGGACTGGAGGCGATGGAACTTCTCCCACTCACTCCACACCTTCCTCTCCTGAGGGCAGTTCTGACCTGGAGATAGATGAACTGGAGACACCTTCAGACTCGGAGCAGCTGGACAGTGGACATGAATTTGAATGGGAAGGTGGGAAAGAAACCTGAGGCCTGAGCTGGTAAAAGTAGCAGCTAGAGTTAAAGCAGCTCAGTGTGTATTGAAAGGGACTGAAGTTAGAAACAATAAGGTGGGGCCAAGTGGTAAGGTCAGCAAAATTAAGTTCCTCAGAACAGAAGGTAGTCTGTAGGTCCGATGTGAGAGTAGTCAGTAGAGGGGTGGGAAGGGTCCTTCCTTAAGGAAACTTTTATTGAGTGACTGTTATATGCTATAACTGAGCAAGAACCGAGTTTTAAGGATAAATAAGATAGTCCTATCCTCGGGGCGCCTGGGTGGCACAGCGGTTAAGCGTCTGCCTTCGGCTCAGGGCGTGATCCCGGCTTTATGGGATCGAGCCACATCAGGCTCTTCCGCTATGAGCCTGCTTCTTCCTCTCCCACTCCCCCTGCTTGTGTTCCCTCTCTCGCTGGCTGTCTCTATCTCTGTCAAATAAATAAATGAATAAATCTTTAAAAAAAAAAAAAAGATAGTCCTATCCTCAGGGAGTTCTCTGTCTAATAAGAAATTAGCACATATACAAATAAGTGTAGTTGAAGATTGTGGTCTACGTATAGGGTACGATCACTAGGGATAAGGACAAGGTCAGTTCTGCCTGAGAGGCATTAGGAAAGACTTCGCAGAAGAGGGGATTCTGAGCTGGTCTTTGTCAGGTAGCTGGGGAGGCATTCTAGGTAGAAGAAACAACTTGGGTAGGAATATGGCATGTGGGACATGTGGGTAGTTCAAAGTATTAAGCATGACTATTTTGGTATTAAAGAAAACTTTGTTTCTTCTCTACTCGTGACACTTCCGACACCAAATGTATGGGTTTTACCCACACCAACCAATTCTCCACTGTTGATATCAACAGGGTATCCTAGAGTTCATCTGTGACAGTTGCCTGGAGGTAGTGCAGACCCCACAGGTTAAGGGCTCACCCCCGAGATTGCCCTCGACTTCAGTCACACGTCCAAGTTGTCACCTGAACTTCTGAATCAGAGTGCTATGTTAAGTTGGCAGGAGTCAAATCGTGGAGGTCCTTGCTACCACACTGGGGAGTTTAGATTTTATCCTGTAGGCAGTGAGAACTCACTGAATGGTTTTATAATCAAGGGAGTAACATGATCAAATTTAATGGCTCTAAAGAAGTTGGAAACAACCTAAAGGTCTGTCAGTAGAGTATTAATTCTAATATGGTGCATCCATGCCATGGAATACTAAATACCAGGCAAACTTTTTTTTTTTTTAGGTTTTTATTTTTTAAGTAATTTCTGCACCCAACACAGGGCTCACACTCACGACCCCACCATCAAGGGTCAGTGTCGCATGCTCCACCAACTGAGACTGCCAGGTGCCCCTAGACAACTAGTTTTTAACGTGAGGCAGCTGTTTCCACTGCTATGGAAGGATCATGCAGAATTAGTGGGTACAGTATATTGCCATTTGAGTAGGAAAAGTAGGGTAGAAAACAAAGCTTGCTCTAGCTGTGGGGTAGAGGGTGGAATGGAGTAAACAGACTAGAGACAGGAAAACCAGTTAGGAAGCTAGCACTAAGGCCAGGTGAGAAATGCTAAGACCCTGAATCAGGACCGTGGTAGTGGAAAGAATGATAAAAGAGTATAATGGAGATAGATAGAAGAAGATTTGGGGTCCAGTTGGCTTAAGGGCTGACAGAAAAGAAAAATTTTGATGATATCAGTTTTCTCTCTCAGCCAGCTAGATGGATGGGGTCATTCATCCAGAAAGGAAATAGAGGACAGAGGAGGAAGAAAATGAGTTCGAATTACACTTGGGTCTGGTGGATTGGAGATGAGAGAAAGACAAAACTAAAGATGTCCACTCTAAGCATTTAGGGATGTGGCTTAGAGGGGCAAATTTGGAATCATCACCTTACTGGTGGTTACTAAAGACACGGGAACAGATGAGCTCACCCAAGGAAAGGCATGGAAAGAAAGAAAGTATCCAGAAAAAAACGAATACTGGAAAGGGCCATGGACCTACCATAGTGCAGGGTGACCTCAAGGCCAGTGTCCAGTGAAAAAGTGAGGATCGTGAGTCATAGGAAAGAGAAACCAGCAAGGCACTGGATTAATTGGACAAACTACGGATGGAGTCCTAGAAAACCACTGATGAATGAGAGGTTAGAGCAATCAACTCTAGGAACCTGGGGAGGTTAGAAGATACTGAAGGTGTGTACTATGCCTTACTGACCCTTCCCCATCCCTCTCTTTCAGATGACCTGCCCCGGGCAGAAGGTCTGGGGGCCAGTGAGGCAGCGGAAAGGCTGGGCCGGGGTTGTGTGTGGGACGTAGCTGGAGAAGATGGTCATCACTGGAGGGTGTTCCGGACAGGACAGTGGGAGCAGCGAGTGGACATGACTGTCATTGAGCTCTACAAGAAAGTCCTCTCTCATGGAGGTAATGGCTAGCATATGTGGAGGGGTGAGAACTGTGACTTCTTGAATAAACTGCCGAAGTTGGAAACTCAGTTCCTGGGTTCAAAATCCTTTCTGTAACTTCCAGAGACCCTCAGAGTCCCTCAATCCAAACAAATGTACTGTCTGTCACACATACTTGTTGACTGAATGAATTTGCCTTTTGTCCTCTCCAGGTTACCATGGTGATGGCCTCAACGCTGTTATCGTCTTTGCTTCCTGTTACTTACCCAGCAGCAGCATCCCCAACTATCCCTACGTCATGGAGCACTTGTTCAGGTGAGGTGGAAGCCCTGAAGGGCTCCAGGGGGGATGTTAGGGAGGGAAAAGTAAAAAAGAACCCCCTGGGGCACCTGGGTGGCTCAGTTGGTTAAGTGTCTGCCCTTGGCTCAGGTTGTGATCCCAGGGTCCTGGGATCGAGCCCCACGTTGTCAGGCTCCCTGCTCGGTGGAGATCCTCCTTCTCCCTCCCCTGCTGCTCCCCCTGATTGTGCTCCCTCCACCCCATCAAATAAATAAATAAAATCTTAAAAAAAAAAAAAAAAAGCAAAGCCCTGCACGATCGGTAGCTAACGAGTCTACAGTCGTGTCCCTCTCGCTCCCCACAACCCCAAGCATGTACCTCCTTTGACAGTCGTGTCTCCGCCAGGTATATGGTGGGAACTCTGGAACTGCTGGTCGCTGAAAATTACCTGCTTGTTCATTTGAGTGGAGGCACGAGTAGGGCCCAGGTCCCTCCTCTGGGCTGGATGCGCCAGTGTTACCATGCTCTGGACCGGCGGTGAGCCGCAAGGACAGGAGGGCTGCAACTCCCGCTGCGCTTTCTCTTTCCCTCTTTCCATTCTTTCCTCTTCCATTTAGTCCCTTCCTCTTTTCCTTATCCCTCTACAACCCTTTCCAGGCCTCTCCTGTCTTCTGTACTCTCAGAGTCAGGGAAATCTGGTTTCAAATCTTGCCTCTGTCATTTACCTGCTGTGTCATTTACCTTGGCCAAGTCACTAACCTCCCTGGGGCTCGGTTTCCATCTCTGCAAAATGGCAACGATAATACCTTTGCCACTGGCCATGTGTGAAAATCCAATAAATTGGTGTGGCGTGTTGCCTGGCCCACAGAAGGTACTCCTTCTTTTTCTCCCCATCTTACCATTTTGTTTAACTGCCCAGGGCGCCATTGTCTGCTTCTCTCTGCCTTCATCCCTGACCCATATGGCTTTGTTCCCCGCGATATTCCTTTTCCCTTTTTCTTTCCCTTTGCTCACTTTTCTAGCTCATTTTTTTTTTGTCCCGGGCATGGGGGGCATGGGAAAAGGGGAGTAGCCAAGAATTTATGTGAGGGCAGGGCACAGGAGGGAGATGGGGCAGAGGGTTTCTGACAAGGGAATTGCCTTAAAAGGAGGAGCATGAAGGGCTCAGCACGATGGGTGGAGCTCAGATTACAGGCCAAGGAGTGGGGACTAGACCCAGCTGCTGGAGAAATCTAGAAACTGCAGACATGAAGGAAGTTAAAGCACAGAACATAGCTCCACCTGGTCTTCCGGCGCAAAGGTGGAAGAAGACTAGAATGATCTCCTTCCTGTTCTTCAGGCTCCGGAAGAACCTACGCGCCCTGGTGGTTGTCCACGCCACCTGGTATGTGAAGGCATTCCTGGCACTGCTTCGGCCCTTCATCAGGTACCAGCTCTGAAGACAAGGACCTCCCTTCCCCCATGTTCAAAATCAAGCCGAAGAAGATTTCGCCCCACCCTGGCTCCTTCTAGCCTTAAACACGCTGCGCTTGTCACATTTCCCTTTGTAAGGGTCTCCAGGAACCCTCTTCCCGATATAACACACAACTTGGTTTATCCTCTCTTTTCAGTTCCAAGTTCACACGAAAGATCCGTTTTCTGAACAGCCTGGGAGAACTGGCCCAACTCATCTCCTTGGATCGGGTTCACATCCCTGAAGCTGTCAGACAGTGAGTCCTGAGGTTAAGGAGAATAGTTTGGGGTAGGATGTATAAAGCCAGTTCCTGTTTTCTTAATGCTTGAGGGAGATGCAGAGGAACTAAAAGATAGAGGCCCTGCTTCCAGATGCTTCGGTGTATCTGGGAAAACTGCACCCACCCAGAGAAGAAATTAAGGCCTGCATCCAAAAAGAACAAATGAAAAACAAAACAAAACCTGTTGAGGCATCAGAGAATAAAGGGCTATTCACAGCACAGAACTTAGAGGAGGTAGAGATCAGCCATAGAAGTTCAGAAATCAAGAAGGACAGCGAAGAGGAGAAAGTACCCAGTGGGGAGGTACTGGGGGACAGAGGAGCCTGATAACCACCAGCTCAAGCACCCAGTCTTCTGACTCTTCAATTCTCTGGCTTCTCTCCCCAAACCGGTGAGTAAAACCCAGGTCCCGCTCCCGTACCAGTTTTGTTTTTCTCTCCTAGGCTGGACCGGGATCTCCATGGCTCAGGAGGGACCTAGAGGAAGGCAGGAATCAAGGGCCTTAGAACCAAGCAAAGATTGATCTGCCTATGCCCTAACCCTGAAACATCTGGGCTGTTCCCTAAACTATATCATCCTCAACCCCAGTACCAGCGGACCTTCACTTTCACTGGGGTGCCATTCCTCTCCTGACCCTGCCTTCAAAGCAGGGCTCCAAGGTCCGGAACCTGATCTGCCTGCTGATCATCATTTCAGCTATAGGGGTGCATGTAGTGGCGTCTTGTACGGGAAAGGGGAGGGCTGTGGGTTTGGGTCCTGCTTCAGCGGCAGGAGCTTGGGCAAATAACTGCATCTCTCTGAGTGTCCTTTTCCTCTCCTGTCAATGAAGGTGCTAAGACCCTTTCCACCTGGGGCATTCTAGCAGTCTGTGAAGCTCAGGGAGAGGTGGAGGGGAGGGCAGGGCTTAACTGACCACGCAGCCTGCTGGGAACGGGAGTCAGCTCCCTCAATCTTGAACCGCGGTGTCCTGCTTTGTCACAGCTGCTGCCTGTGAGTCTGGGAAGGAGTGCCTTCAAAACTTGTACTTTTGTGCTCTGTAGTAAATTCAGATCTGTAGCGGTGAATAAACTGCGATGCGAGATTTAAGCCCTGCTCGGAGGAAGTGCGCTGCTAGGACAGGCCCCTTACATCAGCATGCGGCCGTCGGTTCTGGCTTCTGGCACCGAGTTCTGGCGGCCGCGGTTCCCAGGCTTTTTCGCTCAGCCCCTGGGGCTGCTCCGGGAGGGCCTGGGGGAGGGGCGTGGCGCGCGCGTAGGCCTCCCCCTCCCCCCGCTCCGCGGGCCGCGGTTCAAACGACCCGCTGGGTGGAGAGCGGAAGGGAGGGAGAGAAGGTAGGAGTCCCGGCCTCCCTCACTGGCCTCCCTCTCAGCCGCACACCGGCCGGCCCCATGGTCCCCGCCGCCGGCGCGCTGCTCTGGGCCCTGCTGCTGAGTCTGGGGCCCCGGGCGGCGGGGGCCCAAGGCCTGACTTCCACCGAGACGCAGCGGGTCAGTTTGCGCTTCGGGGTCCCTATGTCCCGCCACTACCGGACCACCCTCCGGACCGGTGGTCCCAGGAGGATGAAGGTAACCATGGAGGATGAGGATGACGTCGGGGCCAGTGCCGAGCGCCTGGCAGGCCCAGCGGCTGCGGAGCTCTTGGCCTCCACAGTGGCCACAGGCGTCAGCAAGTCGATTGTGTCGTCCCCTGAGGAGGATGAGTCTTTGGAAGAGGGGGTTGTGATTAACGCCAGAAAGAGTAACATCACTGGAGAGTCTCTCAACAGGAGTTACCATACGGCAAGGGTGCCCAGCTCAAGGTTTAAAGCAAATACCCAGGAGCCTGAGATCAGGATGTCTTCAGACGTGCCGGCCAACACCTGGCAGCCTACTGGGGACACATTGCACCCTGACAATACCATGAGCCGGTGGTCAACAGCAGGGTCCACCCCAAACCGGTGGCAACAGCCCTCACACACAGCCATGCCACCTCCCGAGGATCTGCGGCTGGTGCTGATGCCCTGGGGCCCGTGGCACTGCCACTGCAGGTCGGGCACCATGAGTCGGACCCGGGCCGGGAAGCTGCAGGGCCTTTCTGGGCGCCTTCGCGTTGGGGCGCTGAGCCAGCTCCGCACGGAGCATCGGCCTTGTACCTATGAGAAATGTCCCTGCAACCGGCTTCAGGAGGAGTGCCCTCTGGACTCCCGTCTCTGCTCTGACACCAGCTGTACCTCTCAGACCACCACCACCAGTACCACCACCACCACCACCACCACCACCACTCCCATACCCCCCATCAGTTCTAGAATCAGACCCACCCCCTTCCTCTTCTTTGGCCCCAGCCCCAGCCCCAGCCCAGCCCTTGCTTTTTGGAGACGGGTCAGGATCGGGCTGGAGGATATTTGGAACAGTCTGTCTGCAGTGTTCACAGAGATGCAACCAGTAAGTGTTTGCATGAAGTGTTACTTACCTCGCTTGGTCACTGATGCATAATATACTGGCTACTCACATTGTTAGCCATTGATTCCACCTATTTCTTGGCAACTGCTGGTTGGTTAATGGGCAACATTATTGGTCATGGGAGGATTATTGCCCAAATTGTGAAGATTATAGATATCAACAGTTCTTGATGCAGGTAATGGATATGGAAGATATTAATAGTTCTCAGCTTACTAATGCAGCTTAGTAGTAACAGCCAATATTTGAGGTCTTACTATACACACTTTACCTGGAATAATCCTCACAACAATGCTGTGAGGTATAATTATCCCCGCTTTACAGGTGAAGGAATGGGGGGGGGGTTCACAAAGCTAGTAAATGACAGTCACAATAGGACTTTGACACTAGTACAGATAGACGCCCCTAACCACCACTGTCCCAAAGAACTGGGATTATTTCCAGCAATTTAAGAACGCTTCAGGAAGGGTAGTCCTCTGCTTTACCAAATGAACTACCAAAGGCTCTGATTGATTCGATAAATATTCTCAATTGACAGGATTTCAGGACCTTTGGGGAGAAGGGAAGGACAATAAAATAGTATACGTGGTCCGTTATTTTGCCAGTTTTTGTCTTTCTCCTTGGGTATCCAATACCATTCAATATAAAAAAGAAGCATAAACGGGGCAGTGGTGTTAAGGGAATGAGGGCTTCTGGGGAGGGAGATGAAGCAAGGAAGGGCAAAGGATATAGATGTAGTTATAATATTTCCCCTTTTTTCTATTTTGTTTCCTTACCCAGATAGAGAGAAACCGCAGGTAATGGCCACTTCATCCGCAAGACAAGGTGTCAGCATCTCAACCTTTCCACCCCTTTCGATCCCAGCACCCACTGGATATTTTTAGTACAAAAGAACAAAACTAGAAAAAAAATTGTTTGGTCTTGTGTCTTTTTACAGAGGTATCTGAGGGTGGAGACCAGAAATCTCTTGAACCTTAAAAGCAAACTGTGTAACCGGCAACATCAGGCCTGATCCCTCCCCTTGTTCCCCAGGGTATTTTATCCACCCCCCCCAAAGATAAAATGTTGATGTTGCTCTTTTTCATTTCTAAAGTTGTTTTTAAACAAGTGATTCTTTAAAGACTTGAAAACTCTCAGATGAATGCCAAGAGGCGGGAACAGGAAGAACAAGGACTTGAGCCCTTGGAAGATGATGATGGTCTTCTTGCCTTCACAATACCTGGCCTTCTCTCCTTGCAAAGGGCGACGTTGGCACAAAATTCCATGTCGGCTACTTTCTAGCAGTTACCTTTATCTACCATATTTATCCTTTGACCCAAAACACGCCTGCAGTGATTACTCTGCGACTATTTTGCTTAAACTTTTTTTATTTGAAAAATGTATTTAAAAGTCCAACACATTTTTAATATAAATTATGACTCTCAAACCCATTCCCATCACTCTTAAATATTGTTCAAGTGATGGGAGCATACACGTTAGAAAAGATAGCTAAAGGCAAGAGAATACCAAAGACGAATGTGTCCAAAGAAGAGGCATTAGGGTTAAGGCAGAAGATCGGGGTGACCAGAGAGTCCACAAGTCCCCTATCCTGTGAACCCCACAGACTGAATATAAGCCTCAGGCTATTAAGCTACTTTAGGACGACAAGATGAGCTACTTTCAGAACTAGCTAGATTGAACAGAGTAAATTGGGAATGTATGATCAATCTTAGACCCTGAAAAGTGGCAGGAAATACACTGCAATTGGAACACAACTAGAACCTGTCACTGTAGGTGAGGCAAACTGGATGGATGGTGGACTCAGCAGAGGGGATCCTGGTTCCCACCTTCCTGACCCCCTCACCATCAAACAGGATGCTGCTTGTTGCTGAGCTAATGAGAGACCCCCATCCTTTCAGTCTCAGAGCAGGCAGGCAGCTCACCAGTCCTGTTGCGCCTTCCTAACCACCCTGCAAGGAAGGGGCCAGAAGAAAAAACACCTGAGAAAACAAACTGCCTAAAGACCCTGCTCCTGCATTATTTTCCCACCTAGCACAGACTCTTCAGCCAGGTGGGGAGTGGGACCTGGTCTTCAGACAAAACTCCCTGAGTCTTATTTGTGTCTGATTCTAGGACTAGGGCACAGAAACAGAGCTTCAAGTTTGCAGAGGATAAACCTGGGTGTCTGTGCCTCTATTGTTTTTCTGCTTCCCTTCCCCAATCTCGCCATACCCTGTTCATGCCTCCACACTGCAGGAACCGCTCCTCCAAACAGGAATGGAGAAGCACAGTCCGCATCCAACAGAGACACGAACCCAGGCAAGCATAAGCAACACACTGAGTATAGGACTCTTTTAGACATTATGTGCAGCCCTTTCGAGCCTACTTTGCAAGAGGGCCAGATTAATCAAAGGCTCAGGCTTAGGATGAATAACGGGATGGGAGTACGGTGGGAAAAACATGTTAGAGGAAAATACCTTGACTCCAGAGCAGTGGCTCTCATCTAGGGGTGATTTTGCCTCCTAGGAGACATTTGGCAATATCTGGGGGCATATTTGGTTGTCATAACTAGGGTGGGCCAGATACACTACTGAACATCCTATAATGCACAGGCCAGTCCCCCATTACAGAGGTTTATCCAACCCAAATGTCAGAAGTGCCTCAGTTCAGAATCCTTCTCTAGAGGTGTCCCTGCTCCCATGCGGGGAGGATCTTAAGATCCCTAAATTCACAGATGACTGTTTTCAACCTACCACCCCTCTCATCCTCAATGGTTAAGAAGTCCACTCGGAGACATACCTCCTAGTTTTGCAGCATTCTGAGTTTCTCTCCAGATCCCTCTTCCTCCTCACCTGGGCCAGCAGGGAGATTGGCAGAGGGCAGGCCAGGTCCCCAAGACTTAAATAGGATACCGTCAAGTTAAGACCCACTTCTTACCTTAGTTTTTATTCAGTGGGAAACAATAAGGTTCCTAATAGGGATGGGGCTAAAGGTAGAGGTAGTAGAAGGAGGGGGGTAATTAAGAGAACTCATCTTAAATTAAATTTTTAATTAATTAAAAAAGAAAGAAAGAAAGATGCTGGGGGACTCACAATGCTGCAGAAACAGGGTTAGAGGCCTACTAGAGAAAGAGCTGGTAGTGGCAGAGAGACATCAAGGGACTGTGAGCTTATGGTCTGAGATGTAAAGAGATAGAGTACTAAGCAGTGGTCACCCTCCTACCCCCCGCTTGACGTCTGTTTCAGTTCATTCCAGGAGGAAAAAGGAGAAGGGCAGGGAGGTAAGGAGCTTCTCAGCAAAGCCGGCTTCAGCTTTGGTAATCTCACCCACCTACCCCATTTAAGGAGTTCCAGGTTAAGAGTTTAAAAACAGATGGCACCTAGACCGTCATTCAGGAGAAGGGAACACCTTCCAGGTTCCCAGAAAACTCCTATCTCAGATCTGAGAGCGTCCAGGGCTTCAGCTGAGCTCCTCTGGCCAACCAGTAGTCACTTGGTCAGTCCTGCTGCCTTGAGCCCATCTCCAGGAGGGGCTAGAGCCAGAGGGAAGAGAGGGAGTCCAGCCCCCAAGCCTTCTGAGGCACTAATAGGCAGAGAGGGAAAAGAGGGGCCCTGGGGTCACTGGTTCGAGGAGGGGGCAGCATCTCTTCTGGGCTGGACACGGAGCGGAGGCTTCAAACAGCAGAACCTGATTAAAAAAGAAATTAAGGAAGATAAGCCTCACGGAAAACTGAGGCGTCAGGGAGAAGGCACCACCTAGCACAGACTCTCGACTATTTCCAGGGTGCTCTTTTCTCAATTTCTATCTGTCTGCACTTCCTTTTCTCTCATTGCCTTTCTGGATACGAAATTCTTTTTTTTTTTTTTTTTAATACTTAACCTTTATTGAAATCTTAATTTTTTCACACAGCTACAAGCATTCTTTTTTTTTTTTTTTTTAAGATTTTATTTATTTGAGACAGAGCACAAGGAAGGGCAGAGGGAGAAGCAGACTCCCCACTGGGCAGGGAGCCTGACATGGGGCTCAATCCCAGGACCCTAGGATCATGACCTAAGCCAAAGGCAGACGCTTAACCCACTGAGCCACCCAGGTGCCCCTGGATCCGAAATTCTTGACTCCTCCATTCTAATTCGTTCTTCCTCCCCCCCACCCCGCCCCCATTCTTGCAGAGGATCAGTGTTCCGAGGCAGGCCATCAGGATGTGTTGACGGGGGCTCGAGGTACTGGACGGGTTTCCCTAATCACTCACCATTTCTGTTGGAGCTACAATCCCCTGGAATTGCTCCATGGCCTGTCTCGGTTTCCCTTGGATCTCATCTGCTCCTGAACAGCACCTGTCTGTGAAAAAGCACATGTGAGACCCCCGTCCTAAGTCTGGATATCGCACGGTAAGCCATCGCCCCCTCTGCCCCTCCATGGAAGAGGCTGACCCCATCTCCCTGGCAATAAAGCCAACCTGAAAAGGTTAAAGCCAACAGCCATGCTTCCAAGGGAAGTCTCGATGGCTGCCTTCATACTGACTCTCGTGAGGGTGAGATAAAGTGGGTCTTTGACTAATAAGACTCTCTCACAAAGGACTCTCATAGTTATCTGAGTTTCACAATTGGTGAAAAGCCTCCTTCACGATCTCCAGGCCCATTTCCCTTATTCTGAGAGCAGAAAAGAGTGTTCGACATTATTTAGGACAGGGGTGCTCAGCCTTTTTCCAGCCTCCACACACCCAGCCACGGTATGACTTACTATGGCACTGGAATAGCAGTTCTTAATTAACAGACGGGTTCTGGTTGTTGGAAAAAGCCCTCCAAAGAACTCGAGTCGTATATACCCCCCATCCCGATGAAGAACAATCTGCTAATTGTAAAAACGAGGGAGCCTAGGCCAGAGACCTGAAATGCTGGGTCTCGGGTTTATGCAGCTGGTGACCAGGACTAGAATCCTAGCTTCTTACTTCCCCATCGAGTGTTTACCATGTCCCCAGCTTACGCTTCGAAAAAGGGGAAAGGTTCTAGGCCACGATCCCATATCAATCTCTCCCCATTCTCTTGTTACCATGGCAAGTCCATCTCCAGCCCCCATCTCCCCAGAGCCAATGTGAGTCAGGTGGACAAAATTCATTGGTTCCCCAATCATGGTCCGGTCAATTCGTCTCCTCTTCTTCTTCTGTTTAGAGAAGACAGGGGAGTTAGGTCTGAAGCTCCCTCCTCCACACACAGTGGAAGAAGGGAAGGGAACAGAGTCTTGGAAACCACTAGGGGAAGAGCTAAGGACCCAATGGGCAAGGGTATGTAACATTACACCAGGGAAATCACTAGGGTCTGGAAGGCAAGTCTGGAACAACATAGACACAGAAAGGACACAGGGAGGGTGGTGAGGGCAGGGGCCTGCAGGGTGAATACTAGACAAAGGACATATCCAAGTCACCTCTGGCTGATGAGGAAACAATGAGAAAAAGTGACAGGTATTAAGCTCCACCTACAAGCCATACCCAGCTCAGAATGGACAGAAACAGGAAGTGACAGCTAGGACTATTCACTTCTCCCATCACCCAATTCCCCTGGATTCCATGTACACACCTGCCTGGCCAGAGAGACTATCCTGACGGAGAAGGAAGCAAGCAGCGTGCTTCCTAGGCACCAGATCATAGGTGCTGTGTCTGCCTCACAGGCCACGGTAACTTGTGTGCGGGGGTGGGGGCTGGGGGTGGGGACTCACCGGCTGGGGTTTCTCTACCACGCAGCAACCCAGTTTGTGCCAGAATTCACTCATGTTCCCTGATGGTTCCAGTTTCACTCCTCCACCTGAGGCCCCAGAGGGCTCTTGCTCTGGCCTCTTGACTGCCCGCTCCTCGGTCCCCTCAGGTGTAACGACAACCTGGGTCTACTCGGCTGGACGGGTCTAGAGACAGCAGAGTCCAGGGTACCCTTGGCTGGGCAGGGAGGGTCAGTGCCTCAGACCCTGAGGGGCTAGCAGGGCCAGGGCAGGGTGAGCAGGCGGGCACACGGTTATGTCTTCTTCAGACGCAGAACCCTGGATGAGCAGGAAGTACAGAGAGAAGAAAGTTAGTGACAAATCCCATGTCTACCATTGCCCCCTCCTTGAGAAGCCTCCTGATGAGCCCGGATCTTCTCATTCTCCCTTAAAGGCCCGAGTCCTGCACCCAACACTAACTCCTCCAAACACAAGGACCTCACAGTCTGACTCCCAGAGAAAGATCTGGAAAAGATCCAGAAGGGCACCAACAGGTAGAGGAGCAGTAGCTGCTGGAGCCAAGGGAGAGGCAAGGGATAGAAGTATTTAGGGTGAGGATGGGAGGAGCCGAAGGACAGTGGCAGAAATGAGCAAAACAGTTTGGGGGTGCTATAAGCCCCACCTCCCTTCTCCCTGGGTTTAGGGCAGAAGGGGAGGGGCAGTTAAGTGTCTATGAAGAGGAAATGGTGGTTTTTCGTTCTCACAAACAGGGCCTCCACCCTTTTTCCTTACCTTACCCTGAATATCTAGATTTTCTTTAAGACTGAGATCTTGACTGCCCAGGTTGTCGGTGACTAACCACAGCAGGTTGGACCTCAAGACAGAATTTTCTACAGTGAGGAATTTCTTCCCTCTCTTCCCTGCCCGTGTTCCTCCTCATTTCCCTCAGCTGAGATCCAACCTCTCCCAGAAGCCATTTAACAGTTCCTTTATTACTTGACCTTGAGATCCTTCCTCAAGGCTGTCTGCAGTCTGTTTAACTGTGTCCCGTGTGTGCACGCCGGTGTGCCCGCTCCCCTGACATGGCTGCAGCTGTGCACGTGTGTCTCGTACAGATCACCGGCACACAGGCTGTCGGTACGGGTACCAGGTGTCATCTCTTCCACGAGGAATCTTCTCCAGCCTCCCCACCCTCTTCACATACATGTCCTGTCGTGCAGCTCTGCTCTGCCTCACACCCCGTAAGGCCCAGGCCTCCCCACCTGCCGCCTCCCCTCATGCTGGGACCTGTTCTCTCCTCCCTCCTCACCACTTTCATTCCCAAGCTTCACCAGCCAACCAGACACAAGGAACTCTGCAGTAGCATTAGTGTCCAAGGAAGAACTTCCTCCCCTTTTCCTCACTGCCAGCCAGGGTAGGGCCCATCTGGGTTTCCTCTGCGCTCACTGCACTTCCCCAGTTGCCCTCAGAGACTCCGAACAGGGTTGTTTCATGAATATTACACTCTAGCCAGAGTAGGAATCTCCTTCCCTTCCAGGCCTGGAACCCTGATGCTCTGGCACCCTAGACTGATCTAAGAACTGAGAGGATTTTTTTTTTTTTTTTAATAGCTCTGGGATGAGATCACAGGCACACTGAGATAGAGCTTGAAGGGGAGAGGAGGACCCAGGAGCAGGAGCCTGGGCTTTCGCTTACTTCCCTTCCCACCACTGGAGGGGAGGAGTAATGAGACAGGGCGGAAGTCAGAACACAGCTGTTCAGCGAGGGTAGCTGTGGTCAGTGGGGAAGTCAGTCAGTCACAGGGTTTGTCGCAATGGCGGTGGTGGCGGCTGGCAAGGGTTGCAGGCGGGGGAATGAAGAAAACAATGAAGAATCAGAGGAAACCCCCAACACCACCAGACAGACTGTACAGAGCATGGACTCTCCCCCAACACCCCTTCTGAACAAAGCTGAGTGGACAGAAGTGGAGGGTGGGAGGGAAGAGGAGAGAAGAGGGAGGGAAAGGGGCAGTGGAGGGAACAAGGACGTTTCTGTTCCCTTTCCAGGGACCTGGCCAGAGCGGGGCGGAGGGAAAGCGTATGTGGGACTTGGCACGAAAGGGCCAATGACGATGAGAAGTGACCAGGAAATTCCATTCCCTGAGACACAGAACATAAGGGTCTCTGAAACTTGGCAGCGGGGTCAGAGTGCGGAGAAGGCTGGGCAGGGTGAATGTGGTGGTGGTAGGGGGACAGGGCCAAAAAAGGAAGTAAGAGCAACCGGCTGCGCTCTCCTTTAAAGTACCTAAGAAGAGTGGGTTGAGGAAAAGTGAAGTCCTGAGCTGGTAAGCCCAGGAGGAAGAGGCACCCAAATTCACTGCCCACCGTTTTAGCCACCCACCCCCAGCGAGGGGAAGGGGCTGGGGAAACGGCAGGAGGAATGAGGATTAGGCTGTGTAAGGCCATATCCTGACAGACACGCAGCACTGAGAACTCGGCCAGAGTCCCAAATAGGAAGGGTGCAATATGGAGCTAGGAGACACCAAGGTCACGCTGGGGCTTAGGAGCTTCCCAGCTATGAGGAGTGAGCAGGAGGAGGGATGGGAGAAAGGTTCCAGAGAGGAAGGATGTACAGAGGTAGCTCCCGGGTCCTGTCCCAGCCTGAAACCGGTTTTCCCGGTCCCGCCGCCTTTAGCCCCAAGGCCTCCGACCCGCTGTCCAACAAGCCTTCACAAGAAGCAGCTGGAGAAAGAGAAAGAGAAACAGAATTGAGAGAATAGAGTGGGCAATTCTGGCTCCAAGCCCGGGGCTGCAGCTGGTTCCTTGTGGAGACCTCCAGACATGGAGGGCTGCTGAGGGGCACCGGCGAAGTAGGGGGACACGCACTTTTCAGTCAAGTGACAGGCATCTGCCCCAGCACCAACTGTGTCCTTCCCCCAGGAAAGGTCTTGGGGGGGGGGGGCTTACGAGGCAACAGGGCTAGGCCCTAAACTCCCTCCTCAGTGATTCAGTCCCATAGACTCCATCTCTGCCCACTCCCCAACTCTCCCCAGAAATCCTCTGCTCCTCCCAACGCTAAACTAGGCCTGGGATCTCGCTGTGGATCTTTCGGACTCTGCCACTGCCTTCCGTGGCTGCTTCGGGCTCACACTTAGCCCTCACGGACCCAGCTGTGCTTCGCTCTGTCCGGCACACGCCACCGCCGAGGTTAGTGAGTCTCCAGGAGAACTTCTCCCCGTCTTGCCTCCCCGCCCCCCACCCCGATACCCCAGTCCCTTCTACAGCGCACCACACGAGCGGTGGAGTGGACGGGCACCGCTACTCCGGGAGCGCACCCCTTCTCCCACCGACCCAGCATCTCGGCAGCCCCGGCCTCCCTCTCCCCCCACCCCCAGCATCCGGTGCGTCTCCGCCCGGCAGGGCAGGCGGGGCGCGCGGGCCGGGGCCCCACGCCGAGGTCTCACCTGCCGCGCTCCGGCATCGAGGCGTGCGGCTGAAGCGGGTGGGGGGCTCCGGCTCCGGGCCCGCCAGTGTGGGCTTCCCGGGCTGACTCCGCGGCGCGGCGGGGGAACCGAGGGCGGGCCGGCAGAGGTGGGGCTGGCCCAGGGCGGAAACGGCGGCGACGCGATTACGAAACCCGTCCGGCCCGGCGCTGGGCGCACTGCTCCCCCCTGGACTGGTGAGGCACTGCACCACGCGGGGCCGTGGGAGGGGGTCTGGCCGCCGCCGACCGCCGCAGTCCCCGCTGCGCGAACGGCAAACGTGGAGCCCGCGAGGGGCTCTCCTGAGCCGGCCCCAAGCTGCGCTGCCCGCAGTCCCCTTTGCGCGCCAGGCATTGCGGGGCAACGCTGATCGGAGCCCCCAGATGCCCCGGACCCAGCCAAGTTTAGAGATTCGCAGAAGCGCACCCCCCCACACACACACACAACCCCCAGTCCTCTCGTGCTCTGCGCAAAGTGGAATGGGGCTAGGTTTATTTACTCATTGTGAGGGTGCGGTGGCGAGTCGGAAAAGTAGGGATTGGAGGGAGGGGTGGAGGATTTTTCTGATTCTCAAAAATAAAACACCGTAACTTGAAATCCTTAAATTGGGGAATAAAGGGACACTCTAGTGTTATATAGAGCTAAGCTTTTTAATCCATAAGCCTAAAATTAGGGGACAATTAACTGCTCATTCATTGCATCCCAGTCAGAATGGGGGTGCTGCAAGAGCTCGGGAATAATTGTGCCGACCAATAAGCCTACGGAGATGCTTTAATCCTGTCTCCCTCCCTAAAGTGTTCTGGAACCTATCATTTGAATTAGCCGAGTCAGGCAAGGAGGGGGCGGGGAGTCCTTCCGCCCTTCTTAGGAGGGGCTGCATTGCAGGGGAAGACTGAGCAGATAGACTCAGCCACAGAAGAGGGAAAGGGAGTGAGAGGACAAAGCCGTCAAAGCCCCAACAGCTTTCTTTTTCTCCAGCCCAGAGCAGACGCCGGAGCCCCCGAGGTACTCCTTCCATCTTTGGAACACACTAGTAATCCACTGATAACAGGTAAACTAAATTGGGGGCGGGGGGGGGCAAGGGGCTGCAAAGATAGAAGAGCAGCTGCTTCTGGTTAGGTTGAAGACCCTAAATAAGGATAAGGTTGGGGGACAGCTCAAGAGGAGAGAAGGGGGCGCTATGGACAATGAGTAGTTTTTTGGTCCCCTTGTTATTTCTCTTTGCTAAGATCTCCAGCCATGCCTTCTAATCCACAGACATTAATTTCTAACAATTTACACATGTGGCTGTCATTTCTCAGCGTTTATCTCATTTCAAGTATCTATTTTCCTATAATTTGTCTTATGTATTTTATTATCTTCAGTCATTATCACTATCCTCTTTTTCAAACTATAATTTGTTTTGCCTGTTTTTTGATGAATGTCTAGTCTTCCTGTATTGCTCTAGCCTGTACTTCCCTATATTTATTTATTTTTTCTGTAGTGTTCCATTGATGTGTCTACCTTCACCCCAAACTGATTTGTCTCCATAGGAGGGAATTTGGGGGAAGGGATGAGATAATATTGAAAGTAATCCTGACCTCTCTTTTAACAGTTTCCCACTCCCTATCTCAAACCTTTGCTCCAAATTAAGAGGCAGCTTGAAGTAGGAAGGTGGGGTCCTCTGTGTTGGAGAATTGCCTGATCCCATATTGAAATCAGTACAGCCCACAAAAACTAGATGGTGGCGGATTCTGGAAAAGGAATGCTTATTTGCAGCTCAGTGGGAATAGATGGGGGAAGGACATGGCTAACAGGAAAATCCAAGACCAGAATGAAGCAAATATGAGATGCCAAAGAGCTTCCATCCCCTCCAACCACCATCCCTTGTCCTCCTCCCCATCCGCCCTAAGGTGGCAGCATGACACAGCAAGGCCCTGTTGGGCAGGCCTTGGATTCCCACAGAGGGTCTAGACAAAGGGTATTTGGGTGTGTCTGTGTGGCTCAGAGTGTGTCTTTTTATACTATATATTTGCTAATCGTGTATCTCTAAGAATAGATGGTGATATTTAGAAATTACCTTTGCCTAAAATAGCTGGATAATTTAAAATGAAGGACAGTTAGAAGTATTTATTGAGCTTATACTGTGATCCAAGCCCTTTAAGGAATGTAAAGAAAGATGAGGTATGGGTGGAGAACATTTGGGGAGGGGAAGAGAAAGCTTGCTGGAAAGGGACTTCTTGCAAAATTTGGAGATTTGGGAATTAAATCCGTACTATATTAAATACCAAAATTTCATTACTAATGAATGTAATGTAGATGGTATTTTAGTTTCAATTTTCTGTGTAGTCAGTGTCCTTGACTTGATTTTAAATGCCATACATGCTTGTATGAGTGTCTTTCTAGAATGCATTTGGTACGTGTCTCTGAGTCAATGGCATAGCCACATTTTACGCCTTGTGAGTTAATACTTCATAAAATTTCCTTTAGCATTTTTAATTGCGAGATACACTCTGCCAGACACTCAGGGAATATTTGGACAATTTTTATATATTCTCTGGTTTTAAGAAAAGGAATCAGCTTGTCAAAGAGCTTCTTCCGTGTCTCAGATTCTAGCTTGCTCTCTACTGCCTTTTGCATTTTCATCATTCAGATCAGAATCACAGGCACAATCAACACCTAATCCACTGACTATCTGTTCTTCAAGAACTAAAAAAATCCTTGCAAGTTTTGAGAATATTGGTATAGGATTATATAAAACTGTGGGCAACTGTCTATGTACAGCGCATCAAAAAAAGACCAGATTGGGAATGAGACCTGGATCCAGCTGGCTGAAGACTTCAGAAGTCACTAGATAATTAGATAACATGTTTTCTTTTCCTTCCTTCCTTCCTTCCTTCCTTCCTTCCTTCCTTCCTTCCTTCTCTTTTCTTTTCTCTTTCTCTTTCTTTCTAAATATACACTGTTATAGCACAGAATATATTTATTTTATTTATTCCTTTTTAAAGTAATCTCTACATCCAGCATGGGACTCATACTCATGACCCCAAGATCAAGAGTCGCACAGTTCACCGACTAAGCCAAACAGGCACCCCAAACATGTTTCCTAGTTTTAAAATCCTACGGTTTTTTTTTCCCCCTATGATTCTATTTTTTAAGGAATGTATTATGTGCCCAGCATTATACTCAGCTTGCTCTGGAGGGGACTGGTAAGGGAGGGGATATAAAAGAAGCCAGCAAGGTAGGCAAATAACTGGCAATATTGGGGCAGGGTTGGGGGGGGGGAGGAAAAAAAAAGAAAAGAAAAGACATCAGAAAAAAACAAGGGAAAAAAAAATCCCTGTGGTCAGTCAGTAGTCAGTAACACTGATGATTCCTGAGGTTTGCATCTTGGGATCTCTGTAGTCCTAGACCGAAGCCAGAGTTGGGAGGCTGAGAGGTACAACCATTTTTTGTAGCTCTCTTTCTGTACACGTCTCTGCAAATTACTGTGGAGATGATCAGAGCTGCATATCATAGGATGATGACCTCACCTTTCTAACATGCTCCCCCACCCTGTTCCAGTCCCCACATAACCCTCCTTTGAAGCAGCTTCTCTGCTGAGTAATGCTCAGTTCCCAGGGTTTATTTTGGAGCCTGAGCCTCGGAAGAGAAAGAGCAACTGACAACTGGCTTTTAGCATTAAAAACATCCTAGTCTGCCCACTCTCCAGTCCTAAAGCCCCTATGCTCACACATAACTGTGTTCTAGATTAAGGCTTTCTTTTTTGGCCTTACTTGAGATGGTTCACATTATCTAGGGTTATAGAATTTCTGTAGTGTAGTGGTTATCATGTTCACCTAACACATTTTATGGAGGCAGTTGGGAACCTATTTAAGGCCACTGTTTAGGAGCCTCCAGGCCTCATAGGGGCCAATGGAGTGTGCTGGGAGGAAGGCCTTTTAAAATGGGGGTTCTATTTTTGGAGGCAATGGAATGTTCTTTCTGCTTCTTTGAGAACATTTCAACTTACTACTTGGCTAGTAACCAGCAGCGTGCAGGAGGTATAACAGTCATATAACATCAGGTGTGGGTGGGATGAGCAGAAAAGGTGATAGGAGCACTCATTAAAGCATGGAAAAGTATCTAATTCTGTCAAGGGACTTTCTCCTTCCAATCTAAACTCTTACTCTCCTTACCTGGAATTTCCAGTCCATTTGCTCTCTAGCATTGGGATCAGAGAAAAAAGGTCTGGTTATAGCACAGGAAAATTCTTTTAGCACCTGGGTTTTGTTTTGAAGGAGAGGTAGGCTAGAGAGAAATATAGGCTGTTAAGGCTTATCTGTGGGCTAATAGATGGGGGGTGGCTAGGTATGGATTGTATTAAATAAAGAGTGAGAGAAAATTAATCAGCAGCCTCGAATGTCTTTTGTGTGCAAAGCCCAGCACTTGTGAGAAGGTATAAAGTAGACTGGTTTTTATCTTTAGGGAAACTGTTTCTTGAAGGAGAGAGATTATCTCTATGTAAGACACATAACAGTGATCTGTAGCCCCAAACTGATAATAGTCAGGTAAAACTCTACAGGGTGTTGGCGGAGATGCTGGAAGATACAGGGTAGAGGGAGCTGAATAAGTTTGAGGAAGACCTCCTTGAAAAGGTGAATTTATAGTAGGGTTTAGAAGGCTGGGAGGAAAATAGAAAGAAATGTCATGGAAGCCCTTTTTAGAGGTACATATTAAGCCAAAGTCAGGAAAAAGTCAAGGATTTACCAACATAGTAAGAGTTCAGGGGAAAAATTCCTCTAAAGACTTGAATTCTTCTAGGGACTCCTCCAGTAGTCTTGAAACTTGAGTAGTTATTTTACAATGGAGAGTAGAGAGGAACTTCCAGGTTGGTGAAAACACGTCGAGATGTGGGGAGAGCAGTGCACCTGGAGAGGGCATGGAAGCTCTGCACACTTTCCCTGTACCTGGCCTTGTGCATCTCTTCCATCTGCTCTTCCTAAGTTATCGTCTTTTATAATAAACTGGTGATCTAGTAAGTTTAAAAAAAAAAAGATGGAGAGTAGAGAAAAAAAGAGAGAAGAGAAAGTTAAGCAAGACAGGAATGAGCATAACTGGCAGAGAATGTGCTACTGCTAGGAAGGATGGGGCCGAATTCTAGAAAGCCTTGAAAACCAGACCCAAGCTTGACTTGAAGGAGTAGGCAGCAAATTAAGTCATTCCAAGATGGGGAGAAGTTAGGAAATGGTAGAAAATGGTAATAAAGGAAAGGGTCCCAAAGGTTGTCCTAGGGAATTCAGATCATGTAGAGAGGCAAATGGGGATGTGAATTTTTAAGTAAGGAAAGGCCATGGGCCATGAACTGGTTGCGGTAGTATGAAGACTAACAAGTGGTTTCTTTCTAGGAAGTTATGAGGGACCCTGTGAGTAGCCAGTACAGCTCCTTTCTTTTCTGGAGGATGCCCATTCCAGAACTGGATCTGTCAGAGCTGGAAGGCCTGGGTCTGTCAGATACATCCATCTACAAGATCAAAGACAGCAGCGCTGGCAAAATGACCGGGCAAGCAACGGGAGAACAGGAGAAAAACTCTGAAGGCGATGCCCTCCTGGAATACAGCACCTTCAACTTCTGGAGAGCTCCCATTGCTAGCATCCACTCCTTTGAATTGGACTTGCTTTAAGCCCAAGACTTCTCTCTCCCACCACCTTGCCCTCACTGTCTTCCCTTTCAGGCCCCTTCCTTTCCAACCCTTTTCTCCTATTAATCTTGCTCTCTCCCCTCTATTCTGTTGAGGTGGTGCTGATGAATCTGCCAGAGTTGTGCTGTGTTGTATGTATGTATGTATGTATGTATTTATTTATTTATTTATCTCTCTATCTTATCAGTTTCTCTCAAAAGCCCTTAAGCCACAAAGAAAAGGGTTCAAGCAATGTAGTATTGGATCGCAGGGATTCCTTCTCCCCCCTCCCTTCCTAATTCCAGAAAACAAGCCTGGTGGGGGCACCAGAGAGTGGTACAGTGGTACAAAATGGACGACCGATTTCTTTTACTTCATTTTAATCAGCTTTAGAGATTGCTCAAACCTAATTTCCTGTTCCAGATCAGTAAACACAAATCTTTCTTCCAGGGTTGATGAAAACCTTATAAGTTTTAATTGAGATTATCTGCTACAAGACAGTAGGATTTCTAAAAGGCTAATGTGATAAGTCTCTTGCTATTTGATCCTGCTCCTTGTAATACACTTTTTTCTCAGAGAAACTGGGGGTAGTTAAAAGTATAAAACAAGAGGAAATAATACATCATGGAAAGTTAAAATAGGGGAAAGCATCGAATCATTTCAGAAATAACGACATTCTCAGAAGGGTGTTCCTCCTTCAAGCCTACTCACTTTTTATCTTTGCTCCTAACTGAAAACTCCAGCTGAGGAAAATTACTCCAGTTTCAATTCTTATGATGCAATCTTACTGACTACTATGATAATTTGTAAGGTTGATTCCTTTCTAAAAGGCATAGGGTTTGGCCTTTATTGTTTTAGTCTTGCCCTGCATCTGCAATGTATAATACTGATCGGTGGGCCCCAGGCACAGTTCTTCAGCTACCTTGAGACCACGAAATAATCACATTATGACCCTACACCTTGTCCCCTCCATTCCTTTCAAAATTGTTGCTGCTGATTTGTGCTGCCATTTACTCATTTCTTTAATAAAGACATTCAATCCCAGGACTGGATTCTAGTTTTCTCTCTCTTCAAAGAGAAGCAGTATAGATATCTGAAATTAGCCTTGCTTTCCCATTCTGCGAAGAAGAAGGCTGCAATCAACCACTTTTCTACTTGCCCATTAGCTACCAACATACTGAGGTAGTAATTCTAGATGCCTCAGAAGGCACCTGTGGCACCAAATATGCTCTTCATTATCTCAGTCTAGGCACCTAAGAAAAACTAATTCACTCAAATATGTTATCTGCTTATTTACAACTCGTCTCATTAAAAACCAAACAAAACCCCAACTATCTGAACTTACAAGTAGAGGATGTAAACAGGAAGGAAACAAGATTTTGACTCTCAAAAAGGGAAGCCGTAAATATCAAAATGGATCGAACGTGGGCAATATGCCGTAAATACTAGGTCAGTAAATAAGGTAGATGCGAAAACCTTCTTAGGCTTTGAAAGGCCCACCATAAACGACAAAAGCCAAATAATAAAGAGTGGAGCTGTGACGTGTCCTTATTTTTGAAGGGCTTCTTTCCCGATTTCTCGCTGCCCTTAGATAGTGGCGATGGGTGGGTGAAAATGGCAACCAATTGCTTGGTATGTAAAATGTGTAAGTGGATCTGCAAACTCATGCTGTATCCGCTTTCAAGCCTCTCAAAAGAAATGACTCCATTATCTGGTCCACTGTTCGAGGAGACAGCTTGGTTCCGGGGTCCTTGCATTCATGCTGTAAATTGGAAATACAACCGTCAGGGCACCAAAGCTCAATTGGCGCGCAAAGCCGGGGACATCCACCCGAGGTTGAGACAGGGAAAAAATTTTCCCGTCAACCTTATGGCTGGCCCCGGAGGACCCAAGCTGACTCCTATTTCTCTTCCTCACGTCCCCTGGTTCTTAGCGCCAAAAGAAACCATCGCGTTTGTCTCCTACCGGAACTATACGACACGTAAGACACGTAATCAACAATCCTCCGCCTCGTTAAATAGTCCCATCTGGGTTATCTCAGATACACACTTTGCCACCTCAAAAAGCCTTCGATAAAAAGAAAATGAGCCTCGGAGGTGCATCGCTCTTCTGTTCGAATGTAAATGTGGGTTTTCTGATCATTTTCTCCTCATAGATCCCTCCGCCAAAAATTGTATTCGCTGAGTCTTCACTTCCGGGTCCGCCATTTTGTTGCCTCCATTTCTCCACGAGGGGGGGTTAAAGGCCCCCAAAATATGCATATATGAAAAGGCCAAAAAGTAACCGTCAGTGACAGGGAGTCTTAACTAGAGAAAGAAACGGGACCAAACTGGCGGGCTCGGTGAAAGCGCGGCCGGCGGCGTCCCGGACGAGGAGGTGAGGGGGAAGATGTGTGGACTCTGGGGGGCGTCGGGACTGAAAGGGAGACTGCCGTGAGAAGTTGCACCGTGTCCCATCCTAGCCCCGGACGTCTGGGTGCAGACAGAGCGGCGCCCCTCCACCGGAGCGGGGACAGCCCGGGGAGGGGGATGAAGAGGAAGGGGATGCTGCCGGGAGGAAGGGGAGGGGACTGGGAGGTGAAGAAGGGGGTGGGTGTAAGACCTGGGGCTGGGGAGCTGGACTCAGGGAAGCGAGGGCCACGGAGGTGACCGCCAGGGGGCAGTCCGGAGCCCGGCCGGGGGGGTGGAGGAGGGAGGCTGTGCCCCTGGGCTTGAGGCCTTGGATCCTTGCCCTCATTGACTCTTCCAGAAAGATAACGTTTGAAACTGGAGGATTTATGATGGAGGAGAAAACGGGCACTTTCAATTTTCTGACCTCAGTAATAGCCTAGGATTTGGAGTGAGCTCAGTAATCGGAGCGAAGGCGGTCAGGGCTCCGCCCCCAGTTTTTCCACCGTTGTTTGTACAGCTGGCGGCCCGGTGGAGACGGTGGAGACGTGTGCAATAGAAAAAGAAAAGGTCGTCAGAACATGGACTCTTCAATTACATTTCTCTTTCTCGTTAGCTTTCTCTTGTTCTCACAGATTTCCTTGAGCTAGCAGAGATTATCCCCTTCTTCTCTCTCTTCCCAGAAGTACCTCTTTCTCTCTCAAACATCTGTAGAAAAGGACATTCTGTGGCTTATGTCCAGCAATTTAACATTTTTGGGCGTCTGGGACCATATTTTCGTCGTGCCATTTGACCCACCCAGTCCAATAGAGATGTTCTTAAGCATCTATTTTCATACAGGCTTTGAAACAATGAAACAGAACTGCCGCACCCAAATTCTTATATCAACAAATGTAATTACTCTGTGATAATAGAGTACTTTGTTGTCAAGAGCTCAAGCACTTCATCAATTATTAAAACACACTTATTCGGAGTTCTTGTATGTTTGTTTGGGAGGGGAAGTGGGTACTTTGTTACTTTATTCATCTCCAAAATCCTAAGAGACCAGTTAGATCAGATTTGTTTTTTCACTTCATATACAGAAGTAGAGGTACGTCCAGTAAGGGAGAATGTTTTTCCTGTGTTTTTAATAATCAGGGAGCTTGAAAGTGCCTAGACTGTCCTCTTGACTCTTTGGCTACATCTCTTGTCTGGTGGGTATTATCAGAGTTTAGGTAGGTTATGGGAGAATGGCACGTGATCCCCCCAAATGCTATTATTTAAAAAATACATTTTACTTTTACTTCAGAGAGATACTTAAGGTTAACTCAAAAGAGTGGAGGATGGGGAGAAAAGAACCTTGAACACATTTCTAAGAGAACTTTTTTTATATCAGGTGATAAAAATAATACCCTACTTACATTCTAATCCCAAAGTTTAACTGTATCTTTGTATGGTAAGAAATAAGACTTTTCATGGCCTATTTAAAGAATGAGATGACAAATCAGGGTCAGTTGCCATTTAGTGGTACTGATACATGGGCTCACAAATAGGATTAAAGAAAAGTGGGGGCGCCTGGGTGACTCAGTGGGTTGAGTGTTGGACCCTTGATTTTGTCTCAGGTCATGATCTTGGGGTCATGGGATCAAGCTCTGCACTCAGTACAAAGTCTACTTGTCCCTCTTCCTCTGCCCCACCCCACACTTGCTCTCTCTGCTTCTTTCAAATAAATAAATCCTAAAAAAAAAAAAAAAGAAAAGCGGGGTGCCTGCGTGGCTCAGTTGGTTAAGCATCCGACTCTTGACTTCGGCTAAAGTCATGATCTCAGGGTCATGAGATTGAGCCAGCCTCAGTCTCTGCACTGAGCACGAAGCCTGATTAAGAGTCTCTCACTCTCTCTGTCTCTTCCCCTCCCCTCTCCTGCTCATGCACTCGTGCTCTCTCTAAAAGAAAGAAAGAAAGGAAGAAAGAAAGAAAAGAAAAGGAAAGAAAAGAGATACGATTAATGTATGTTTGAAGACAGACTATGGTGAAAAAAATTGACCTCAGAAATACTTGGCAAGAGTTCAGGTGCTGAAGACAACAGTTGCAGTGGGATAAAATCAACTTACTTAAAAGGATCTGTTTTTTAGATGTAGCAGCTTCCCCGGAATGTGAAGCAAACCAGATTTCTCCTTAAGCAGATACCTGAGCCTTCAACTGAATATTTTTTTATGGTAGAGAATAGCTGAAATTTCTCTATTAGGATACTTCTGCTTTCTGCCCTATTTCTGAACATCCCTGTTTGGGAATTCTTTCCCTTTGTGATCAGTTATTATGGAAGTGTTTAAGACTTGCTGATACACCTTTTCTATATAGTGTAATTTGAGAAAATGTGAGGGAGTCATTTATGACTAATGAACCACCTAAAAATTTGCTCTTGTTTTTAACTGTTAGTAATAAGAAAATTAAATTGAAAATTAAATCTGATATTCTAAAAGGAAGATAATTATGGAGAAATGCAAAGTGTCGGTTTTCTATAATAAGGCTTTGCTATCATTTTTTTCTCTAGCATTTTCTCGAATTGTAAAAACTGACATTATAGAAGTTCATACTATTAAAGTTCATCCTCTCCTCTTGAACATACTTATTCAAAGGGTCTGGACTGGAGCCTGGGATATACTCATTTTGAACAAACTCCCTGGTGGTCTCCTGGACACCCGTGTTTGAGGACAATGCTCTATGATACAGGTTGGAAAATTAAATCACATACTGACTGACTGATTTGCCTAAGCCAATGATTCTCAAATTTTCTGGTTTCAGGACTCATTTATATTCTTAAAGATTATTGAGGACTCCAGTGTGTTATATCCATTGGGATTTACTGTTTTAGAAATTAATTTTTAAATGCTCATTAATTAAAATACAATTGTAAATCCTGTACATGTTAACATAAATAACACATTTTTTAAAAAATTATATATTTGTCAGAGAGAGAGACAAAGAGAGCACAAGCAGGGGGAGTGGCAGGCAGAAGGAAAAGCAGGCTCTCCACTGAGCAAGAAGCCTGATGCGGGACATGATCCCAGATGACCTGAGTGGAAGGCAAATGCTTAACCGACTAAGCTACCTAAGCATCCCTAAATAACACATTTTTATGAAAAATATATCTTCCAAGTTAAATAATGAGAGGAATGGCCATTGTTCTTTATTTTTGGAAATCTAACTTGTGGCTTAATAGAAAACAGCTGCATTCTTATATTTACTATTGCATTTAATCTGTTGCAATATGTTCTTGGAGAAAGGAATATTTTAATAGCTTTTTCAGATAATTGTGGGTGTTCTTTAATGCTACACAAACACTGGACCAAGTGGCAGTTTCTTAAAAGTTGGTTGCGGTGAGGAATCCAAAACCATATCAGTGAAATTATTATACTCTGTTACCTTAAAATGCACTGATTTGTCTTTCATTTTGATTGTTTTTACCTATACATGTTTTATAACATGCATTGGTCATTTGAAAAATACTGGTTCAACAAATTATGCAGGCCATCCAAATGTTTATGCATTTTATTATACAGTATTAAAAAATCACATTTATTAGTATTACATCAGAATACAGAATTTCATCAGAAAAGTCTGTAGTAAGCTGTCAACTCATAATTGTGGATTTAAGTTTCCCAAAGTTCTAATTTTTCTTGAAAGCTCAAATTATAGTTAATAATTGTCAGTAAACACCGTCAGTTGTTTTCCTTGAAGTGGCAGGCTCGCTTTGCTCATTTTTGAAAAAATGTCTGCCATATACCTGAATCGAATAGCCTTGGTTGGTCTGTTCGTCATTCTTTCGTGTGACACAGTATTTCTACCCGTAGTTGTTTCGAAAGGATGAAATGCTGTTTTATTGATTCCTTAAGCTAGAGGGGTGGTAATGTGTTGCACAGATTTCCAAAGTGTTTTTCTGAATATTGAACGTTAAGGAACTATTGCTTAGGGCCTGAAACTTTCCCAAATATCTGATTGTGTTAGATGAGGTAGAAAGAAAGCACCCTACTGGATAGTCAGCTTGAGAAGTATCTTACATATATTTAAGTACAAGATGTCTTCTAAAAACGTTTTACAGGCAGCTTTCCTTGTGTTTGAGTTATAGCTTCCTGAAAACATTTGTTCCTATGCATAAAGATGTCTTTGGTGGACTTGGGGAAGAGGTTGCTAGAAGCAGCAAGAAAAGGCCAAGATGATGAAGTGAGAACATTGATGGCAAATGGCGCCCCATTCACCACAGACTGGGTAAGCTCTTTTAATTATTCCCAAAGTGTGCTTTTACCAGTTTCTTCCTTTTTAAATTTTTTTTTCAAAGATTTTATTTTTAAGTAATCTCTACACCCAGTGTGAGGCTTGAACTCACAACCCCGAGATCAAGAATTGCACACTCTACTGACTAAGCCAGCCAGGCATGTCCGCAACCTTTTTCTTAAAGGCTAGACAGATTTTATTGATTTTTCTTCATTCCCTTTCTGCCGCATTCTCCCTACAAGAGTTTTATTTTCTTTGTTTCATCTGAATATGTAGTCTTCTACATATTCTAGTTTTCCAAATTGCAAGAGTCTCCTGTGGATATATAGGTGGTAATTGTAAGGTATTATATACTTGTGATTTTCTATAATGCTTTTTAGAGTGTTTTCTGAAGGTTTAATTCTCCCAGGAGTGTACTTAGGTTATAGGTTTCTGTAATTAGCTAGAAATTAAACAAAATCAGTATAATAAGTGTGCATTTCTAAACTAATAAATTACTTGGTTCCTTTTCTCTAAAGTGTCCTGGTTAATCAGGAATAGTCTAGGCATTTTGATTCCTTTTTACCACTGTTAAAAAACATTAAGAGGAAGGTATAATTTCAGGAGCCTAGGCAGCCAGCTTGAAGAGATAGATTTTATAAGCATTGCCCAATTTAATTATTTTTATTTCTTTAAGTAATCTACACCACAGACTGGGTAAGGTCTTTTAATTATCCCAATGTGTGCCATTACCAATTTCTCCCTTCTTTTTTTCAAAGATTTTATTTTTAAATAATCTCTACACCCGGTGTGGGGCTCAAACTCACAACCCCGAGATCAAGAGTCACATGCTGTACTGACTGAGCCAGCCAGGGCGCCAACATTGCCTCATTTTAACAATTCAGTGAGCCAATGTCCTCTATCTTGGGGTGATTAATTCATAACTTTAGAGGCCAGCAGGTACTTAGCACTTCACAAAAAGGAAGAAAAGGAAACCTATGAGATTAGCATTTCTATTAATAGACCTGAAAAGAGCAATGTGAATTAAATTCAGCCAGGCAGAGAGGCTGAACATATATGAAATGCAAAGAATAAACAGCATAGGCTTAAAATAAAGGACCTAACACAAAGAAAGGAACAGATCTCTGGCCAAAGTGGCCAAAGATAGATAACTCTTACAGGATTTACTTTAAGATGATACAAGCTGCTTATTGCTATTGACATGTCATTGATAAATTTTATAGCCTCTTCATCTCATCAGTCTTTTTGCTTTGCTTTCCTGTGGCAACAGACTTCTATTCCAGCCAGTTAAATTTGCACACCAAATCTCAGTAACTTTCTAGTCTGTGTCCTTTTCCTAAGAATTATTTTGAATCCCTTTCCATTACCCCAATGCAGAATGTTCTTGTTTGTCCATTTTTTTTCACCTTCCTCTAAGCTTTAACATCATGTCCTTTAGAGAATTTTTCCTATTATACTTAGCACTTATTTAATTGGTGGTATATTTATTTGCCTGTTAGAATATTACTTTCTTAATTAATATTCTTTACTCCTGTTGCACAACCAGATTCTCACTCCAAGGACAGGAATCATAAACTATACCTCTTGTTCATTTGTGTGTCTCCAGTAATGATTTAGGACTCTGCACACAGTTGATATTCAATGAATATTATTTTTCCACAGCTTGGAACATCACCCCTCCATCTTGCAGCCCAGTATGGTCATTATTCCACAGCAGAAGTGCTCCTTCGAGCAGGTGTTAGCAGGGATGCCCGGACCAAAGTGGACAGGACCCCTTTGCACATGGCTGCAGCTGATGGACATGCGCACATCGTGGAACTGCTTGTTAGGGTAATAGTGACTGACCTGTACTGTAAAAAAGACACCCACCTGCCTGTTTTCTTACTTAAACTAAGGGTGGTAGGAAACTAGGCTGGGAAAGATTAAGTTTAGGACAGTTCATAGCATAGACTTATGTCTCTTTCAAGAGATATCATGGCTATGAGGATTTTGTTTTCTAATCTTTTACAGCCTAAGCAGATTTTATTGATTTTTCTTCATTCCCTTTCTGCAGGTGTTTCCTGTCCTTATGCCTATTCTTGTAGGCACCCAGCTCTCTGTTAATAAATGCAACAAAAATCTGTTCTTTCCTCCTTCCTTTCCCATCTGTTATAATTTCCCAGTTGTCCTTAGAAGACCCACTCATCGAAGACATTATGTCTATCATCATTCAGGAGAATTTGAAGAATGTTTTTCCCTTTGATATTTCTATGTGATCTAACTTTGAATATGCGTAATCTCCATGGAAATTCTCTTTATTTGGCTGATGGGATCTTGCACCTGTGCTACCATAACCGGTGTCTGTTTGAAAAAAATACTGTTCTGTGACAGAATGGTGCAGATGTGAATGCCAAGGACATGCTGAAGATGACAGCTTTACACTGGGCTGCAGAACACCACCATCGAGATGTTGTAGAGCTGCTTATCAAATATGGAGCTGATGTCCATGCTTTCAGCAAGTTTGATAAATCTGCCTTTGACATAGCCCTGGAGAAAAAGAATGCTGAGATTCTGGTCATCCTTCAGGTCTTGTTCTTTTTATATTCCCAGAATATATTTTAATTGAATTTAAGAATTTTTTTTATAGGAGCTGAATCAAAATTGAATTTTCTCTGTTTATCAAGGTAGTACTTCTAATATGTCTCAATCTTGTGACTTAGTGTCATTGGTATCTTTTTAAAAAATAACATTCTAGGGGCACCTGGGTGACTCAGATGTTTGGGCGTCTGCCTTCGGCTCAGGTCATGATCCCAGGCTCTTAGGAATCAAGCCTCGAATCGGGCTCCCTGCTTGGCAGGGAGCCTGCTTTCTCCCTCTCCTTTTGCTAGTCCACCTGCTTGTGCTCTGTCTCTCTGAGAAAGAAAGAAAGGAAGAAAGAGGGAAGAAAGGAAGGAGGGAGGGAGGGAGGGAGGAAGGAAGGAAGGAAGGAAGGAAGGAAGGAAGGGCATTCTATAAAGCCCTGAAGTATTCATGGTGATTGGAGAGAGAGCATGGTGGGGAGGGGCAGAGGGGAAAGGAGAGGGACAGCAAGTACGGCTCAATCCCACAATCCTGAGATCATGACCTGAGCTGAAGTCGGGAGTCTGACACTCAATTGACTGAGCCACCCAGACACCCCAAAAATCTCCCTTTCTAATTGAGCTTGACTTGGGACAATATTAAAAGCCTCTTTGGAATGCGTGACTGGCTCAGTTGCTAGGGTGTGCAGCTCTTCATCTCGGGTCATGGGTTCAAACCTCACATTGGGTGTAGAGGTTGCTTAAATTAATAAACTTTTTTTTTTAAAAGCCCCTTTATGTTTTCTGAACGTACATCAACTGATATGAGGCAGTACATAGCTTTAATGCATATTGAGTGATAAGCCATCCCAGAGTTAAAAAGTAGCTATGACGATTTCACCCATTAATTTCTTAAGCCAGCACTTGTACATCAGGGAATAACAGGATGAGGGATACAAAGATTAATAGGACATGGCGCTGCCCTGAGAGTATTTCCGGTGTGATGAAGGTAAAGACAAGAAATGAAGCATTACAATACTACATTGATAAATTTGTTGCTTATCAAGTGTTACAGGAGCACAGAATGAGTGATGCTGAAAACAAAGACTGAAGTACATGTAGAGGAGCGCCCGGCTGGCTGTCGGAGGAGCACGCAACTTTTAATCATGGAGCAGCAGGGGGAAGGAGAAGCTGATGCAGGGCTTGATCCCAGGCCCCTGGTAGTGTGACCTGAGCCAAGGGCAGAGGCCCAACCGACTGAGTCACCTAGGTTCCCCTACAGATTACTTAAAAAAATAAGTATATGTAGAATTTGAACTGAGTTTGGAAGAAGTAATCAGAGAAGTAAGAAAATGATATTCTAGGCTAGAAAAAGAGTAAATCAGTGACATAGAGGTGTGAAAGGATATGGAATCTTCAGGAAAGAGTAAGTTCTGTGACTAGAGATTGAGCAAGGGAAGTGGAGTTTGGGAGTGGCAGGAGCTAAGACTTAAGGGTTAGGCTGAGTTTTGGATGTAGGGGTGTTCCATGGTGTGCAGAAGAGTTTGGACTGTTTGGTGGGCAATGGGGGTCCAATAGAAGCTTTTAAATAGAAGATTGAGATGATTCTTTTTTTTTTTTTTAAGTAGGCTTCATGCCCAACATGGGGCTTGAACTCATGACCTTGAGATTAAGAGACGCATGCTCTACTGACTGAGCCAGCCAGGTGCCCCCCCTTTATTTATGTTCTTTTTTTTTTTTTTAAGATGATTGTTTGGACTGTGGTAGGCAGACTGGAGAGAAAAGACACTTAATGCTAAATAACCATATGGTGACTTTCACTAGGCCAGGCAAGAGCCAGTGAAGGCTTGAATTAAGGAAATAATAGTGGAGGATAGAAGAGGCAGATTCAAGAAGAATTTAACAGTAACCAGAAAATGGATAATCTGTTTCAACTGAAGCTCTTAGTCAGAGGAATAATTATATGTAAAAAATAGGTAGCCATTTCTGCTACATTTTCCCCTGAAAATGTTTGTTTATTCCTTTTTTCTGACTTGATGGTTCGCTGTAAACTGGTTGTTCTCTTTAGCTTGCAGTTCCTTATTTAGAGCTCTTTTGTAATTGGACTTCATAAGTAGATGTCATGTTTGTAGAAAACTGCTTCTGAGAGTTAGAAAATAAAATAAAGATTAGCATCTTTACACCTAAATTGTACAGATATCCCTGGAAGCAAAAGTGCAACATATGGAACTAGACTTCAAAATCTGGCACTCATTTATTTGCTTGTTATATATTCTCTTAGGAATTTCTTCAATGGCAAAATGGAACAAGTAGTTGGACAAAACTCTGGAGACTATTGTTCTCTGTAGATTTGCTGCAGGGATCTCCTGCTGGCACATTGGCCTGTATATAATTGGTCATAGAATGTTCATGCTGGAAATTACTTCTTAGGCCACCCCCCCCCCATTTTCCAAATAAGAAAAAACAAGTTCCAGACAGGTTAAGTGAATTGTCTAGAAGTTTTCACAAATAATACACTTTTTTGCAAATGATAATACTTTTTTTCTTTAAATTAGAAATAAACTTGGGAAAACAATCTAACATCTTTGTTGCCCTGGTCTGGAAAACAAACAAACAAAACAAAAAAGAAAAACAGTCTCACTGAGAACTCTGAGCTCCCTGGGACACTGTGTGCCTCGACTAGTTCTTCTCGACAGAGCATTTGGGTGGAGGTGGCTGTTCAGTAACTGCATAACTAAGGCTAACAAGTTCTGACTCTGAAATATCCTGCCTTGTTTTGTAGGAAGCGATGCAGAATCAGGTGAATGCTAATCTCGAGAGAGCCAACCCCGTGACTGTGGCTGCCCCATTCATCTTCACATCTGGAGAAGTTGTCAACCTCGCTAGCCTGGTTTCTCCAACCAACACCAAAACAACCTCAGGTAATAATCTGATAGCGTGGCATTTATTTTAGACTTAAAATGAACAGGACCCCAGTTTTTCCTGTGAGATGAATGGATACCCTGTCTGATACCCACTCATTTATTAAAATATTCTCCAAATAGAAGGTTTATAATAGATTTTAAAGCCAATGTGTTTATTCTTCCTGGGGGAAGGGGAGATCACCCACAGGGATTACACGAGTGCTTACTGTAGTAAAAGTAAAATACTTTACAGATTAATCCGTGCAAGGGTTATATGTGACCACAAAATGAAAAAATAAGGGTGCTTCAATATGGTACCATTAAGGAAAATAGTTAAATATTCATAGTCTAAAACAGCGACAAATAAACCAGAATAAATGTAAATGGGTGTTGGAGTGCTGATATAAAAGAGATGCATGTGATTATTTGAATAAAGTATAAGAGCTTTGATTTGTTCTTGGGAACGTAAGTAAAAACAGAATAGCAGAGAAAAGCACATTTTGAGACCTGTATGTTTTTTTTAAAAAAAATCTATCTAAAAAGGAGCAAATTGAACTATTTTCCACATTTCTTTATAAATATTTGTTTTACAACGAGGGAATTTGTGTCCTCGTTCAAATAAATTTTCCAACTGACTCGGTTTCTTTTTCTGTTTCTTTCACTTCAAAATCAGACACTGTATTCCTAGTTAAGTTTGTATAATATCAAAGAAAGATCTTGAATGAGGTGTTATTATTGAGGAACAGTGTGGTTAAATAGAAAGAATGTACACAATCTACACACTGAATTACATTCAGTACTACATTCAAATACTGATTTATTAATTGACTACATGCTTGACCTTGGGAAAACTCTTATTTCTCTAAACTTCATTACTTATCTACAAAATTGGGATATAATAATACCTACTTTATGAGGTTATAAGACTTTGTATTTCCATTTTATAGCAGGACTTCAATAATAGCTAGTAGTAAATGAAAATATAACTCCTCAATGAAAGTTTATTCTGTTATGCCCTCCAGGGGGCACTAGTGACCTTCATTTTGTAGACCATCAACTATCATTTGAAAATTACTGTGCTTTGCTTTCAGCTTGATAATTCAAAAAGTTTAGGTTAAATATACATATATACGTAATCAGAACATTCACAGACTTTTGGATTTGTTGTGGTTCAGGCCACAGTGATTAGAACAAGTGCCTTTATAATCGAAAAGTCTTTTTTTTTTTTTTTTAAGATTTTATTTATTTATTTGACAGAGAGAGAGACAGTGAGAGAGGGAACACAAGCAGGGGGACTGTGAGAGGGAGAAGCAGACTTCCCAGGACCCTGGGATCATGACGGGAGCCGAAGGCAGACGCTTAACAGCTGAGCCATCCAGGCATCCCCCCAAAAGTCTTTAGAAGCCAGTAAAGGTATATGTTCACAAACATAAAAGGAGCTAGAGTTGATAATCTAACTATTGAAATTCTTCAGACCCTGATTTGAAATGATAAGCAAAGTTGAAGATATTTATATACAGCTTCTTAGCCTTGGTTCCCATGGGCCTATATCATGTTTGTCATGTTGCTTTTGGCAAGCCTATTGTTCTCTCTTCCGTGAATTGCCAACTACAAATTAAGATTGCTAAACCATCACATGATAGAGCTGATCTCTCCAGTGTCGTCTTACCCATGAAACCATTCTACCTACCTCTTCCTCTTCAGGGGAGATAATCATAGAAGATAAAAGAAAGGAGAACAGTGGGGCACCTGGGTGGCTCAGTTGGGTAAGCGACTGCCTTTGGTTCAGGTTATGATCCTGGAGTCCTGGGATCCAGTCCCACATCAGGCTCCCTGCTCAGCAGGGAGTCTCCTTCTCCTTCTGACCCTCGCCCATCTCGTGCTTTCTCTCTCTCTCTCTCTCTCTCAAATAAATAAATAAATAAATAAATAAAATCTCTTTAAAAAATAAAGGAGAAAAGTTATAAGACAAATTCAGGTCATATTATTCAACTGGGTTAAAGGATTTTCTTTTCCTGAATGGTGGGTGGCTAGCTGCTTTTTTCCCATTACCCAATAATTTTTTTTTTTTTTTAGAGACAGATTATGTGCAAGTGTGTGTGCAGTGGGGGAAGAGGAGGGGCAGAGGGAGTGGGAGAGAGAGAATCCCAAGCAGGCTCCATGCCGAGTGCGAGCTGAAAGTGGGGCTTGATCTCACCACCCTGAGATCATGACCTGAGCCAAAATCAAGAGTTGGACACATAACTGCTTGAACCACCTCCCTTTTTTCCCCCATCATCCAGTAATACTTAAAAAAAATTTTTTTTTAAGATTTTATTTATTTGACAGAGAGATAGAGCCAGAGAACATCAGGAGGGGGAATGGCAGAGGGAGAGAGAGAAGCAGGCTCCCCGCCAAGCAGGGGGCCCAACGCAGGGCTCTGTTCCAGGCCCCTGGGATCATGACCTGACCCGAAGGCAGACGCCCAACTGACTGAGCCACTGAGGCACCCCATCCAGTAATATATTTAAAAATTAACTAGGGGCGCCTGGGTGGCACAGTGGTTAAGCGCCTGCCTTCGGCTCAGGGTGTGATCCCGGCGTTATGGGATCGAGCCCCACATCAGGCTCCTCCGCTATGAGCCTGCTTCTTCCTCTCCCACTCCCCCTGCTTGTGTTCCCTCTCTCGCTGGCTGTCTCTATCTCTGTCAAATAAATAAATAAAATCTTAAAAAATAAATAAATAAAATAAAAATTAACTGAAAGTATCCTAGGATTATCATTTTGAAAGATATTTTTGATAATAAAATTCATATTATAAAGTTTGCTTTCAATTTTCCATTTGTGACTAAAGATATCGCTGATCATTACTGCTACCATCAAAGTGCAGTGGTTCAGAAAGGCAAACTAAATTAAACATTAATCAGGGCAAAAAAGAGTTACGGAGATGAATTTCTTATTTCTGTAGGATCATAAGATGCACTCCAAAGTCCAATATAAATAGCTTTGTATTGGTTCATAAAGAGTACAGGCTTTGCGAAATCTAGTGAATTGTGTTCTAATCTGAACTCTGACATTTACTACCTGTGTGACCTGGGCAAGTTACTTAGTTTTTCACCAACTCACTGAGATGGCCTAGCCCACCATAGCACACTCCCCTAAATACTGGTATGAAGAGTTTATCTAAGCCACATTCTAAATAGGTAGTAAGAGTCATCCCTGATAATGCCTTTTTTTTAAATAAAGATTTTTATCTATTTATTTGACAGAGGTAGAGCGAGGTCACAAGTAGGCAGAGCGGCAGGCAGTGGGAGAGGGCGAAGCAGGCTCCCTGGGATCCCAGGACCCTGGGATCATGACCCAAGCCAAAGGCAGATGCTTAACTGACTGAGCCACCCAGGCGCCCCTGATAATAAAACAACAGCATCCATGCACATTTTACTTTATTTGGTATTGGTTCTTATATTGAGGAGAAGGAAGCAATTAATATTGTTTAACAATAAAGTACCTAATTTTCCTAAAATTCACCGGGATAAGTCTGAAGAGGTAATTTGTGTCATCTCTTTTCAGTTTCCACTGTGTATGTCAGAATATTAAACCCAATTTTTCACAAATGTTCTTTTTTCATTTTGCTGTTAAGGGGAAGTTGGGTGAATCATTATATATGAATCAAAGGGAGGACACCCTTTGCTTGATATCATCATGTGCTAAAAAGTATACAATGCTTTCTCAAGAAGCAGTTTTACCCAGCTATTCTACTTTAGTTGAGTGACCTACGTGGTGTTTGGCCTACTTGAACTTTAATTATAACAGCCCTGGTGTGTGTGTGCGTGTGTGTGTGTGTGTGTTTTAACTGTGTTAAAATAATAACCTTGTTTTTAGATTGCTATTGTCACATATATTCCAACCTCCTCAAGGGATATATATAAAAATATATCTAAAAATTGCTTGTTCCTTGTTTATTTGTGAGTTCTTATGTCAGTGTTTGGCATGATAAGCTAAGTAATGGGAAAAGCATGAATTTAGTAGGAACATTAGGGAATAGGCTATAGCTGGATCTTTCTCTGCATGAAGTCATTGAATAGACATAGTTTCCTTTCTGGAGGTCAGGAACTGTGTTCCACTCACACTGTTTGGTTCTGAGTATTTTATGAGAGAATTAGAATAAAACAGAGTTATCATCACTGTCTCCACTATAATGCCCCACTGCCACCATCGTCATCCAGAAGCTTTGATTAAGATCATTTATAGCTGGGGCACCTGGCTGGCTCAGACAGTAAAGCATGCAGCTCTTGATCTCAGGGTTGTGAGTTCATGCCCTACATTGGGTGTAGAGATTACTAAAAAAATAATAATAAACTTCAAAAATAGTTTGTAGCTATTAGAAGTGCTATGCAAGTAATCTACTTTTTGAAATTTAAATTAATGAACCAGTTAAATTACCTACATTAATCATATCAGAAAAGGATTCTTTGTGGAAGGATTTATTATAAGGAGTGTTAAAAGGGAATTTCCCTAAGTATTTTTAAGTATGTTACAGATAACTGGCTTTTGATAGACAGAAGGCTGGAAAGAATCTTTAAGCATAGTTAGTGGAAAAACAAAAATTGAGAGTACATTGGGGCACCTAGCTGGCTTAGTCAGTAGAGCATGCGCCTCTTGATCTTGGGGTTGTGAGTTTGAGCCCCACATTGGGTGTAGAGATTAAAATATAATGTTGAAAATATATCTAAAATATAAAAACCATAAAAATAAAATCTTAAAAAAAAATTAAGGGGCACTTGGTCGGCTCAGTCGGTTAAGCATCCAGTTCCTAGTTTTGGCTCATGGATTGTGGGATCGAGCCCCACATCGGACTTATGCTCAGTGTGGAATCTGCTTGAGATTCTCTCTCCCTCTGCCCCTCATATGCACGCACGCTCTCTTTCTCTCAAATAAGTAAATCTTTAAAGAAAAAATCAAGAGGGGTACCTGGCTGACTCAGTCAGTGGAGCGTGGGACTCCATATTCGGGTTGTGAGTTTGAGCCCCATATTGGGTGTAAAGCTTACTTAAAAAAATAGAATCTTATTATATTATATTATGGTGACTAACATAATATAATAAAAAAATATTTAAAAAATAGAATCTTAAAAAAAAATTGAAAGTACATTTAAAAAGAAGATAAGTGTATCAATCAGAGTCCAGTCAGGAGACAGAACTACATGGTGATTTGTATTATTTTATTATAATATATAATATGTATAATTTCTAAAATACCTAAACTTACATGTACAATTTATTAAAAATTATTAGTAATAGTGGATTACTAATACTAAGAGGTGAGGAGAACTCTAAAGAATACAGGAATAACCAACATAGGGAACAGCCACTACTTCTGTATGACAAAAGCCATACTTCTGTATGGCAAAACTTAATTTCATGCTAACTGTCAAGAAATATTGATAGGGGGATGCCTGGGTGGCTCAGTCGGTTAAGCGTCTGCCTTCAGCTCAGGTCATGATCTCAGAGGATTCTGGGATCGAGTCCTGCATCGGGCTCTGTGCTTGGCCCAGAGCCTGCTTCTCCCTCTTCCTCTGCTGCTCCCCCTGCTTGTGCTCTCTCTCTCTCTGTCAAATAATTTTTTTTAAAGATTTTATTTATTTATGTGACAGAGAGACAGCCAGCGAGAGAGGGAACACAGCAGGGGAGAGGGAGAGGAAGAAGCAGGCTCCCAGCCGAGGAGCCCGATGTGGGACTTGATCCCGGAACGCCGGGATCACGCCCTGAGCTGAAGGCAGTCGCTTTAACGACTGCGCTACCCAGGCGCCCCTGTCAAATAATTTTTTTAAAAAAATTTAAAAAAAAGAAATATTGATAGGGTCCAGCTTCAGTATGACAAGGCAAGGCAAAGAAGGGTGGATTTGGAGCTGAGAGACAATAAATTCAAAAGTGGCACAGAAGTATCCTTGAAATTATAATGAAAGACATAGGGAAATGCAATTCATTGTATAAAAGCTAGATTTATGCAAAACTGTTAACTAATACTTTTGGTTCATAAACTTAGGCATGCCTGTTGCCAGATCTAATGCACTTTCCTCCTGGAACTTAGCTGTAAGAATAACACACAGATATAAGAAGAAAAGGTTATAAGCAAAGTTTTTTTAAAAAGCACATCACGACAAAACTAAAGTAGGTAATTGGTTTTTTTAGCATGAATCAGTTGTACTACTCTTTGACGTTCAAGAAATGAAATGTCCGGTTTTTAACCGCCCTTGCATTAGAGGCCATTCCGAGTTTTCTCACCTGTCTAGCTGATGGATAGACGCAGTATGGTTAAGTAAAGCCCGTGGGGCCTCTTCCATCAGCACCACGTAGTTTAGGGTAAAGCATGCTTTGTGTGCTTACCGCCTGCTGCCAGGGAGAGCTCTGTACAGCCAGCCTAGGGAGTAGGCGGCACTCTTGGTCTGTTGGCTCCTAATGCTCAGCGCTGTCAGTGCCGAAAAAATGAGCAAATGTGGGGAATGCAGTGGCCCTATACTAAGCATATTACCTTAATCCACTTTGAAGGAAAACCTTTCTAAACCTTAACACCATTATCATTGGTTTATACCAGTTTGTATTAGAAAGCAAGAAGAAGGACATTAGAATGAAAAGCTGAGGTTTTGATTTAATAAAAGCCATTTTTAGTTAATCTCCATTTATTCTCTCCGCCAGACCTCATTTGCCTTTTTTACCAAAATAGGTGACCCCCATGCCCCCTCAGCACCACCCTTGTCAAATTCTACCACCTCAGTGCTGGCCACCCTTGCAGCTCTTGCTGAGGCATCAGCCCCCCTGTCCAACTCCCACAGAACTGCAGGTAGGTAAGGGATATCTGCTGGGTGAATCACCATTTCTTTTTTTTTTTTTTTAAGATTTTATTTATTTATTTATTTATTTGACAGAAATAGAGACAGCCAGCGAGAGAGGGAACACAAGCAGGGAATGGGAGAGGAAGAAGCAGGCTTCCAGCAGAGGAGCCTGATGTGGGGCTCGATCCCGGATTGCCGGGATCATGCCCTGAGCCGACGGCAGACGCTTAACGACTGAGCCACCCAGGCGCCCCCTTCTTTTGTTTTTACATTTCCAGCAGATTTAATTTGCATGAAATATTAAAGAACTATGGTTATTAGAGACATCTAGGAAAGAGGAATGTAGAGTTATTGAGCATCGAAAAGAAAAATCACTAAGCAATATAATCAGATGGCTGAATAATATTAGAGAATGACTCAGTTATTTCTTTGTAGTTTTACAGTTTCAAGTTTGTTTGCCCTGACTCCAGTTGCTTCAGATTGAAATGTTTAGTCTTCTATTAGCAGATTATTTGGGAAATACTCTGTGTTATGTTTTGACTGATGCTATCATAGAATGATTCAAAATAGCAGCTTAGATATGTTGTATTTAAAGCATCAGAATACATAGGACTGCTACGTCTCTCATTGTCATATTCTGTGTACTTCAGGGTGGCTTGCTTTTATTTTCACTGGACATGATATTTTGGCGTTTCCAATGGAGTTGGGCAGATATATGCTGTATAGTGGCCTTCTGAACAAAAAAGGTTCAGGTCACTTAGCCAGACCTGGTAGCCTGTGGGGAGAAGGCTTAAGGCCTCATATAAGTAGGGGCAGATAGTCATAGGTAGGGCTAAATAGTCATCTAGGAATCTTTCTGGAACCTTCTGACAGTCTGCTCCATCATAAATGAAAGCAGATTGTTCTTAATTCTTTCTGCCATTGACATTTGGGTGGTGAGAACATTCCTCTAATTCTGTTTTTCCGACTGGCAGCAATCATAAAGATCTCTATTCAGACAAGTATGAGTGAGCAGCATGGCAGAGGGAAAAGCAATGTATTAAACTCGTGCTTTGAGTTATTTTGATTTGCTTTTTTATTTTGGATAAATTACTTAACTTCTCCAGGTCTCAGTCTCCTCACCTCTGGCTGGGGTTGGATGGTTGGATCGGATTATCTCTCGAGGTCTTTTCAGCTATAACATTTAACTGTTCTTTGTTTTTAAGAGATGTGAATGCTTTGTTTCCGTTAAACCACCTGAATGTGTCTCATGTGGAGAGGCCATACCCCACTTAGTACAAAGTTCTACCTGTGACTCTTTAGATGGAGAAATTCTGTAGTGGAATAGTAAGAACTCTTTTCCCTAATAATTATTGGGGATATTGACTAACCAAACTGAAAATCTTTTTTTTTTAAGTTTTATTTATTTAAGTAATCTCTACACCCAATGTGGGACTCAAATCATGACCTCAAGATCAAGAGTCACACGCTCTTCCAACTGAGCCAGCCAGGTGCCCCCCCCTTTTTTGATTACCAAACTGAAAATTTTGATTCAACATAATATATATAAAGTTCTTAGAAGCATACCTGCTACATTGTAAGTAGTCAGTGTTAGTTGCTGTTAATATTATTGTTTGTCAGATGGGAGAAGCCACCTACCATTTGTGTCTATCAGACTTCATCAATGCTGTGACTACTTGACATGTTATTTTGTTAACTCACTATTAAATACCTCCATTTTCTTCTAGAAATAGCTCTGTAATTATTTTTTCTAAGTTCCATAGATCTATTTAGACTTTCAAAATGCTTCTTGAAAAAAGAATTCCAAGATCAAATATACTGGGGAAACTCAGCATATCTTATGCCCTGTTGGAGAATCACAGAGCTCATTAGCCTGTTGGGGTTTCTGATGCTTCTTACAAAACAAACAAAAAAATTAAGCATATATAAACTGGCTTTTGAAAGTGTGTTTGTGCATAGAACCCATCCTTAGTGAAAGCTATTAACATCTCAGTGAAGACATTTTAAAAAATACTGTTCTGTTGCATTCACTATCTCTTTTCTCCTCCGACTTAGCATTGTTCACTAGAGCTTGCTTTAGAAACTTAAATCTAACTTAATTTTTCAAGTTTTCCTATCCCTGATACAATCAATTTCAAGGTGGCTGAAATTGTTATACTCTTATTTTTTAGAAAACTGAAATTTTAAATTCATTTTTGTCATCTCTAGCTAATTCAGAGGAAATCATAGAGGGAAATTCTGTTGACTCATCAATCCAGCACGTGGTGGGGAGTGGAGGCCAAAGGGTCATCACCATAGTGACTGATGGAGTCCCTCTGGGTAATATCCAAACTGCAATCCCTACTGGAAGCATTGGCCAGCCATTTCTTGTAACTATGCAAGATGGACAGCAAGGTGAGTTATTCCATTCAGACAAGTGTTTATGAAAAGATATTTTAGACACTCCACATTCCTCTAAAAATGAGGCATTATAGTAAGTAGTGGGACTAAAAGAATGCCAGATGCCAGATTGGCTCCAAGAAAAAAAAAAGACGGAAACTAGGCTGGCAAAGCCTAATTTCCCTGATATATATAAAATTTGCGAGTAAAAGCCAATAGTCTGGTAGAAAAAAGAAGAAACAGTATGAATCAGTAGTTCACAGAAAATACTGTTGGGTCTTAAAAATATGGGAATATGTTCAACCTACTTCGTACATAGAAAGAGAAATGCAAGTCAGTTCTGCACTGAGATACCATTATAACACTATGTTGTTAAAGGTGTGGGGAAATAGGCACTCAAAAATCACTGACCGGCTCAGTCAGTAGAGCATGTGATTCTTGATCTCAGAGTTGTAAGTCCCAGCCCCACATTGGGTGTAGAGAATATTTAAAAATAAAATCTAAAAAAAAAAAAAAAAAATCCCTGCTGAGAGTATAAATTAATATATCCTCTGAAGAACTGATTGCAATATCTATCAGATTTTTTTTTAAAGATTTTATTTTTGAGAGGCGCGCCTGGGTGGCTCATTCGTTAAGCATCTGCCTTCGGCTCAGGGCTTGATCCCAGGGTCCTGGGATTGAGCCCCGCATCGGGCTCCCTGCCCCGCTGGGAGCCTGCTTCTTCCTCTCCCACTCCCCCTGCTTGTGTTCCCTCTCTCGCTGGCTGTCTTTCTCTCTGTCAAATACATAAATAAAAATCTTTAAAAAAAAAAGATTTTATTTATGAGAGAGAGAGTGAGAGCGTGTGCACATGTGCTGTCAAGCAGGGAGGAGGGGCAGAAAGAGAAGCAGACTCCTCAGTGAGCAGGGAGCCCAACATGGGGCTCAGTCCCAGGACCCTGAGTACAAGACCCTGAGCCAAAGACAGATGCTTAACTGACTGAGCCATCCAGGCGCTCCCAATATCTGTCAGTATTAAAGATACACATACCTTTTGGCTAAAAAGTTCTTTTCTAAGAATTTATATTCACACACACAGAAATGAAATATATACTAAGTTATTCATTACAGCATTGTTTGTAATCATCCAAGATTAAAAAGAATCTAAGTAGATGGCAGCTATACTTGTGGTGAACATAACATAACGTACAGAGAAGTTGAGTCACTGTGTTGTACACCTGAAACTAATGTAACGTTGTGGATCAACTATACTCCAATAAAAATCGAAAAATAAAAAGAACCTAAGTATGTGTTAGTGGGGAACTAGATAAGAGATTATGGTCCACCCGCACACTGGGCAAACAATGAGGAGATGCCTCACATACTAGCGCGATCTCGTCCCCAAACCGTCTTGTTAAGTGAGAAGAGTGAGATGCAGGACAGTGTGTAGAACGTGGTACACTTGTGCTCTTTCAAAGGGGGAATAGATGTGTATTTGCGAGTATATTCATCGACTTAAACCATCTCTGAAGGAACATTCAAGAATAACATTGACAATGTTCGTTGCCTCCTTGCTTGTGCTGTCTCTCTCTGTGTTAAATAAATAAATAAAATCTTTTAAAAATGGGGGGAGCTGGGTGGCTCAGTCAGCTAAGCATCTGCCTTCAGCTTAGGTCATGATCCCCAGGCCCTGAGATCGAGCCCCACATCAGGCTCCCCGCTCAGTGGGAAGCCTCTTTCTCCTTCTCCTGCTCCCTTTGCTTGTGCTCTCTCTCTCTCCCTCCCTCTCTCTATGTCAAGTAAGTAAATAAAATCTTTAAACAAAAACCAAAACATTGGTTGCCTCCCGAGAAGGTACCTACCTGGGTAGCTGGGGATGAATGAGAGACTTTTCACTACATGTGCCTTTATAACTTTTAATATATTTTTAAAGATTTTATTTATTTGAGAGAGGGGGAGAGAGAGAGAGCACGAGCAGGGGGAGGAGGCAGAGGGAGAGGGAGAAGCAGATCCCTCTCTGAGCAGGGAGCCTGACTGGGGACTTTATTCCAGGACCATAAGATCATGATCCAAGCTGAAGGCAGATGCTCAACCAACTGAGCCACTCAGGCACCCCATAACTTTTAATTTTTGAACCATGTGAATGTATTACTTATTCAAGAAATACATCAGTAATTTTTTTTTAAGGGAAACTAATCATTACAGCTTCATTCCTTAAAAATATTGGAGTTTGGGGCCCCCCTAGGTGGCTCAGTTGGTTAAGTGTCTGACTTGATTTTGGCTCAGGTCATGATCTTAGGTTGGTGAGACTGAGCCCCACCTTGGGTTCCACGCTGGGCATGGAGCCTGCTTAAGTTTGTCTCTCTCCCTCTCCCTCTGCCCTCCCCCCTGCACTTTGCTTGCATTCTCTCTCTCTTTGTCTAAAGAAAAAAAATTGGAGTTTGAAAGAGGAGGGTTGGTTCATTGCATTTGAGTCACCAAAATTTTGACTTGGCCTAAATAATGATGGGGATTTTATAATTTTCAAACTATTTAAATTGGCGGATCTTTGTAGCATAGAAATAAAAAGTAGGCATTAAATCTATATAATTGGGGCACCTGGGTGGGTCAGTCGGTTAAGCCTCTGCCTTCGGCTCAGGTCATGATCCCAGGGTCCTGGGATCTAGCCCTGTGTCAGCCTCCCTGTTCAGTGGGGAGTCTGCTTCTCTCTCTGCCCCTCCCCCTGCTCATGCTCTTATGCGCTGTCTCTCTCTCTCTCTCTCAAGTAAATAAATAAAATCTTCTAAAAAAAACACAAAACCCTATAGGGGCGCCTGGGTGGCGCAGTCGTTAAGCATCTGCCTTCGGCTCAGGGAGTGATCCTGGCGTTCTGGGATCGAGCCCCACATCAGGCTCCTCCGCTGGAAGCCTGCTTCTTCCTCTCCCACTCCCTCTGCTTGTGTTCTCTCTCCCTGGCTGTCTGTCTCTGTCAAATAAATAAATAAAATCTTTAAAAAAAAAAAACAACCCTATATATCATGGAACATTGCATCAAAAACTGGGGATGTACTGTATGGTGACTAATATAACAAAACAAAAATTATAAAAAATAAATGAATAAAAAAATTTAAAAACCCTATATAATCCAAGTTTTTGTATCACAAATTCTTATTAGTTTTATTTGGAAATATACTATTGATGTTTTTGTGAACATGGTTTAAAGTTCAGGGGCTGGGGCGCCTGGGTGGCACAGCGGTTGAGCGTCTGCCTTCTGCTCAGGGCGTGATCCCGGCGTTGTGGGATCGAGCCCCACATCAGGCTCCTCCGCTATGAGCCTGCTTCTTCCTCTCCCACTCCCCCTGTTTGTGTTCCCTCTCTCACTGGCTGTCTCTATCTCTGTCAAATAAATAAATAAAATCTTTAAAAATAAATAAATAAAAAAGTTCAGGGGCTTCATTGGCTAGGTGAGAAACTCTGCTAATAATGGAGTTAAATAAATGAGAATGGAGTTGTTTGAGGGGAAAAATATTTGAGGTTTTGCCTGGATTGAACTATACTACTTTTTACAGATGAATTTAACCAGGCACAAAGAAGGAAAGTGAGATTTTGTGAATTATCTGCAGGAAGTTTTAAAATCCCAGCTAAACTGCCTTTCCACTTAGCAGATATCTCAGCTGCTTTCTATTGGCATCTATTGATGAGTACCCAAAGAATGTAAGCTAATTTTTAAATCAACCAAACCACATAACTAAGTAAATTTTCTGTTTTGAACAAAAATCGTAATGTGCCCTAAAACCTAAATAGAATTTTTTAACTTTTTTATTTTGTGATCATTGTAGATACGTGTATTTTTTTAAGTAGGCTCTGTGTCCAGCATGGAGCCCAGTGCGGGGCTCGAGCTCACTACCTGAGATCAAGACCTGAGCTGAGATCAAGAGTCAGATTTTAACTGACTGAGCCACCCAGGTGCCCCAGTGTGTACAGTTCTGAGAAATAATACAGAGAGATCCAGTGTACCTATCACCTAGTTTCTCCCATCGGTAACATTTTGCAATAATACAATATCACAGACAGGAAATAGACATTGATACAATTCACCAACCTTATTGAGATTTTTCCAGTTTTATATGCATTCATTTATGTATTTGTGTATGCACTTAGTTCTATGCAGTGTAATACAAGTGTGGATTTGTGTGAACATCACCACAGTCAAGACAGAGAACAGTTCCAGGGCACCTGGATGGCTCAGTTGATTAAGTATCCAACTCTTGGATTCAGCTCAAGTTATGATCTTAGGATGGTGAGATAGGATAGTGAGATCCAGCCCCATATGGGCTCTGCAGAGTGTGGAGTCTGCTTGAGATTCTCTCCCTCTTTGGCACACTGCCTCCCTGCCTATCCCCTGCTTGCACGTGCTCATGTGCTCTCTCGATCACCCTCTCTCTAAAAAAGAGAGAGAACAATTTCATCACAAGGATCTCTTGTGCTACCTTTATATCCACGGCTACCTCCTTTCCCAACCCATTCCTAACCCCTGGCAACCACTAACTCATTAGTTTTCTACCTGTATACTTCAGTCATGTATTATATTATCTAAATGGAATCATGTAATATGGAACCTTTTGATACTGGCTTTTCTTCTCTCAGCATAATTCCCTTAAAATCTATCCAAGTTGTGTGCCTGGGTGGCTCAGTCATTTAGGCATCTGACTTCAGCTCGGGTCATGATCCCAGGGTCCTGGGATCGAGTCCCACATCTGGCTTCCTGCTCAGCGGGAGCCTGCTTCTCCCTCTGCCTGCTGCTCCCCCTGCTCATGCTCTCTTTCTCTCTCAAATAAGTAAATAAAATCTTTTTAAAAAGTCTATCCAAGTTGTTGTTTGTATCAATAGTTCAGTCCTTTTTATTGCTGAATGGTATCCATGGTATGGATGACCACAGCTTAACCATTCATTGAAGGACATTTAAGTTGTTTCTAGTTTTGGCTATCTGTGAATAAAGCTGTTATGACCAGTAGTGTACATGTTTTATGGGAACCTAAATTTTCAGTTCCCTGGGTTAAGTACCCCAAGGTGCAATTGCTGGGTTGCATGCTAAGTACATGTTTAGTTTTGTAAACATGTCTAATTTTGTAAATAGTTTGGCAGAGCGCAAAGTATTTCCTAGAATGACTGTACCATTTTACATTCCCACTAGCAATTAATGAATAATCCAGTTTTACCACATCCATGTCAGCATCTGGTGTTATCACTATTTTTTTAAATTTTAGCCGTTCTGATAGATGTGCAGTGCATTGATGTGTTTGTTGACCCTTTTCTCATTTATCTACAAAAGAGAAATAATTAAATTGGACATAGTGAATGGCAAACTGCTTTCATGTGAAGTTTCTCAAAAATCTTACGTAAAGACATCAGTCTTCATTAAACAAGTTACTCCCAAGGAATTGTAAGCTTATTGGCCATAGCTTTTAACCTAGTGTTAGACTTCTTTATTTTAGAGAGAGAAAGAGAGAGCATGTGCACAAGCTAGGCAGAGGGAGAAAGAGAAACTTAAGCAACCTCCACACTTAGCATGGAGCCTGATGCAGTTCTGGATCTCACGACCCTGAGATCATGACCTGAGCTGAAATCAAGAGTTGGACATTTAAACAACTGAGCTACCCAGGTGCCGCTAAAGTAAGTTAGACATCATCTTTTTTTTTTTTTTTTAAGATTTTATTTATTTGAGAGAGAGGGAGAGAGCACAAGCGGGGGGAGCAGCAGAGGGAGAGGGAGAAGCAAACTCCCTGCTGAGCAGAGAGCCCGATATCGGCTTCATCCCAGGACCCTGGGATCATGACCTGAGCCGAAGGCAGACGCTTAACCGACTAAGTCACCCAAGGGCCCCCCAAGTTAGACATCTTTGTATAAAAGCCTCAGACCTGACTGTTAACTGCCTGGCTTCCAAATCTGATACTCTAATTTTTTCTGTTTCTCTCTGTAGGGCCATGCTTTACCTGTTGATTATAAAATCCAAAGAGATATGAATAATAAAATTTCAGCTAGTATATTTCAGTTTATTTTCTAATTTAAAGCAAGCAGGGGTGCCTGCCTGGCTCAGTCGGTAGAGCTTGTGATTCTTGATCTTGGGGTTGTAAGTTCGAGCTCCACATTGGGTGTAGAGGTCACATAAAAATAAAATATTAAAAAAATAGTAAAGCAGGCAAAACCTCTTTGTATTACTATGTATTCATCACCTCCAATTGGTGTCCTTTGGCTTGTAGTTCTAACTGTACCTGCTGGTCAGGTTGCAGAGGAAACTGTAATTGAAGAAGAGGAAGAAGCAGAGAAGTTGCCTCTGACTAAGAAACCAAGAATAGAAGAGCTGACAAACAGTGTGGAGGAGAGCAAGGTAATGTTTTTAGCAGTGGTAGAGAAAAGAGAAAGGAAAGAATCAAAAGCCAAAACTTTTGGGGCGCCTGGGTGGCAGAGCGGTTGAGCGTCTGCCTTCGGCTCAGGGCGTGATCCCAGTGTTCTGGGATCGAGCCCCACGTCAGGCTCCTCCGCTGTGAGCCTGCTTCTTCCTCTCCCACTCCCCCTGCTTGTGTTCCCTCTCTCGCTGGCTGTCTCTATCTCTGTCGAATAAATAAATAAACTTTAAAAAAAAAAAAAGCCAAAACTTTTAATGCCTGAACCTTTCTTTATGTTTTTGTCTACTCTCTGGATAATCTGGGATCAGGAGTTCTTACCTGTTGGTGACATGGTTTACCTTTACAGGAGGGCACTGAAAGAGAGCTACTCCAACAGCAGCTCCAGGAGGCCAATCGAAGAGCTCAGGAATACCGACATCAGCTCCTAAAGAAAGAACAGGAGGCGGAACGGTATCGCCTCAAGCTAGAGGCCATGGCCCGACGACAGCCCAATGGCGTTGATTTCACCGTGGTTGAAGAGGTGCCAGAGGTAGATGCCATAGTAGTTACAGAGGGGGACGTGGAAGTGACTGGGGCAGGAGGGACTGGAGAGCCTCATCCTGGAGTTTCCTTGGAGACTGTTTCATCATAACGTGCAAGGGCCACAACTTGTACTGTGTCCATCTTTTTCCTCTTTTTAAAAGAAAATACAAAGGACAGACATTGTATAAAAGTTAAGAATGTCCTTAAGAAGAAAACTATAGCAGGGTACAGTGCTCGGGCTCAGGAAGGCTTGCTATGCAGCTGGAAAATTCAAAGCCAAATTTAGGGAATACTTCTTTTGAGGAACCAAAAGAATAAGGACCAGATTTCTCAGCTCACATCATTGCTTTATGCTTAGCAGTAAAAGAATGCTGGATATTGTGGGTTAATTGTTTTTTAAATAACTGACTTTATATCAGATGATTTTAAGATAACATTCCTAGTATAGACACATACAGAGCCTTTGATAATTGTACTGTCAAGTGACCTTAAAATTTGCCTTAGATTTATGACGTGTACCTGGTAGAGAAGAAAACTAACTGGGAGATGGGTTAGAAGCAAGCTTTTGGGAAGAGAAAGAAATATATTCCACTTCCAAAGGAGCAGGCATTCCCCTCTATCCTGAATTAATTTCACTGAAAAGAAATTGGTAATTGCCTAATTCTGCATCCATTGTGTGTCCATACTTCAGGTGCCAGTTTAAGAAACTGAAGTGGAATATTTAAAACTGGGAAGGAAAGAAAACTTGTTTATGTGGGAGAAGTGTATGTAAATCCAAAATCCTCCAGGCTGTGCTTCCACGATGCTGGAAAATGGCCAGAAGGAGGCTTGTGGGTTATGAAACAGTCTGGTCTCGAGATATAAACTTTGCTCTGGCTGGATTTTTAAGAAATCAGGAGGATAGTCTGTTGCTAGAACAACTTGCTTCCAAACATTTATTTATATAATATCAAGCCTTAATATCAACTTTTTTTAATTTTATAAAATTTTGTTGAGTCTTCTAAGTGTGCCTTTCTGTGGAGCTTACATGGTATCCTCTTCATTGCGAAAAAAGAAGTCGGGGGGGAGGTGAGTGCTGAGTGTGTTGGTGGAATTTTGTTTCCATTTGACTTGGGATGAGCAAATTCTTCTGTTTCCTTAAGATCGGGTTTTGTGCAGAGCTTTTGTGCCTTATAGGTGCTCGGTGTTTGTTGGCAAAGGGAGTAAAAAAACTAGAAGTGCCATAAAGTAAGGAACCAAAACTGGCTTAATAACTTCACCTGCCTGACTCCCTTCTCTACCACTATGCCTGCTCCCTTAGCCTAGATGCTTTTGGCAAGTGTTTCATTGCTAGGTTTTCTTTGTGCACCAGTGTGGAGCTTTCAAAAGAAAGGAGCTATGGATGGAGAGAGGTAGGTTGTGGAGAGGTTACATTACAGAAGTTACTGCCTTTGAAATTGGGCCCCCATCGTTCTAGACCTGCTTGCTTGCTTTATTGTAAATTAGAAGAAGAAACCAGAGGATGTGACAAGTAAACATTTGAATGACTGTTTAGAATACTGTTTTCTTAATTAGCGATCATCGGGAAAACATACATTTTTAATTTGGAGTAAAACTTGACAGTTAACATGGTTCTATTTACCTTGATTAGTGCAGTAATTTGCTGCAGTTTTCCAGAGGTGCAGAGTCACTTGGGACTCAAAATAGACCTAAAACATAACTTGCCAAACAAATTTGGCAAACAGAATTGGTTATTAGAGGCTTATAGGCAAAAATACCAGTTTGAAATTAATCTTGGCTACTGGCTGCCTTAACTTGGTTTTCTCCATAGACTTCAGAGATTACTCTTGGTTTTGGGGGATGACAAGAAGCCTAGGTAAGGGCCAGGGTGAAATTGTGCCATCTGCTGTCAAATTGTCCTTTTTCTGCCTGCAATGTTTTTCTTTTTTCTGAGTCCCTTTGTGAACCAGGTGCTAACAATAAGCTGCTATTGTGTGCCATTTCAGAGCCTTAGCTTAACTATAGAGATAGAGGGACCAAGTGTCATTTTAGGTATGTTTGGTTTATGTTCTTTATGTATATATTGACTTTAATTCCTTTATTTTATTTTATTTTTCCCCTTTCCTGTTAAGGGGGTGGAGGTTAACTCTGAAGAGGATATCCGGGCCCAGCCACCTCTCTCTCTGGGGTAGCTTCTGACTAGGGGCAGGAGTTGCCATCCAACACTCCCTGCTGAGCATACAGAGTCCCTACTGTTTTGGGGAGCTGCTCAGAAATTCTTATTCTCTTAGGAGGCTGTCATTCTCACCTAGAAAAATCTCTAATACAGTCCAAGTCATTTTTGATGATGGGGTCTCTGAGATATAGAGTTGGGATGGGGAAAGAGAAAAGAGAAATGTCTGGAAAGGGAAGAGTAGCAAAAAGGTATTTGTTGTTATTTACTTGAAATACACCTTTTAGCATCCCGAAGAAGGGAAATAGGACTTGATCTCCAGTTGCATTGCCATGGAGAAATGGTAGGTCAGGATCCCTTGAAGTAGGTAGAAGTAAATACTAAATGCATTAATGGCAATACCATTTTATGATTTTGCATCTTTCAGGATCAGCAATGGAAGTTGGGAAAATGTTGCTAGATCTTCTGGGTTAATGGGTCCCAACTGGTTTATTGGCAAGACTGAATTACAGAGAATCAAATAATAGACAGGTGGTTCAGAGTTGTACTTAAGCAGGAGCAACCTGGAACCTAGGATGTTTGCCTACTTTACAATAAAGCTGCTTTAACAATATCAGTATTAATTTATGAATTTTAGACTCTACATCTGCATTTTGGTCTTAAGCCTTCCCCGAAAAAAGAGAAAGAAAGAAGTCTTAATATTTCTGTTCTTGTTCCTAGCTTCAGGGAAATCACTTATAAATATATAAACGTACAGCCCCCTCCTATCACTACCTCTGTGGGGGTCTCTTAATTGTAATGCCAGAGTTGAGGTTTCTTAATGGAAATATGGGAGAACTTGACTTTAGGTTTTCTATATTTTGAACTCAGTGCCTTTTTCTCTGTCAGATCCATGTGTAGTTACTTTTGGCTTTGCCTTTCCCCCTTCTTCAGCCTTACCATTGCATTATTAAAATTTTTGTGTCTGCTCAGTAATGTTAGAAATCTGTGGCATACAAAATTTCTTTCTTTCTTTATATTGATGTAAAAGAAATGAATTTACCAGAGCGTTCTACAGTCGAAGTTAGGTATTATGTGACCAGGACATTTTTAATACCCATTTGCTGGGTGCATATTGCTGTGTACATTTATAAATACATATGGATTTTCCCACTTTTTGTTTATTTGAGGTTCAGTTCTAAAGTACCTGGTATAACCTGGAAATATTTTCATTTCATTAAACACATTAAAGAGGGTTTCTGTGGCTTCACTAAAGGGGCTGAGGAAGAAAAAGCTTTACTTTGGCCCTTCTTGGGGCGCTATGCTCTAACTGGTGTAATGAGAAACCTGAGGAGTAAACCCAGTATCTGGCTTTACAGAGGTGTGTTTAGCATGTGGTGTGATGACACCATGTAAACTGAACAGTTCAGAGCAGTGTCGAGGTAAAGACGGAGCTGCCCTTCCACAGAGCAAGCCTCCTTTCCACTCCTGTGGCAGCTGTTTTGACTGGCACTTGTAAGGTCTCTTACACCTCCGAACAGGAAAGAAACCTTGGATAAAGGGACCATGGCACAAGGAGCAGGCGTTCTGTACATCTGCTTTCTCAGTTTAGAAATCTCCTCCTTTTGAGAAACGATCATTTTGAGGAGGCTTGGGTGACTCTCTCCTGTTTTCTTTTTTTATTTTATTATATTATGTTAATCACCATACAGTACATCCCCAGATTCCGATGTAAAGTTTGATGCTTCATTAGTTGCGTATAACACCCAGTGCACCATGCAATACGTGCCCTCCTTACTACCCATCACCAGTCTATCCCATTCCCCCACCCCCTCCCCTCTGAAGTCTTCAGTTTGTTTCTCATAGTCCATAGTCTCTCATGTTTCATTC